>NW_024619799.1:0-3873 GCF_008729295.1 Plectropomus leopardus | reverse complement strand
TATTTAGGTTGTGTTGAGTATCAATTTTTTTTAATCCTTATGTTTAAATGATCTCTGTAAATTATAAAACTGAAAGTACTGAAGTTATACAAGGAAACCCAAAGCTGCACAGATGACACAAAAAAGAAAGTTAACGGTTTCTCAACCTGTGGCTGTGACGGCAAACCCACCACATGACTGAGGCATGTGTCCAGCGACTGTAAAAGCACCATGTGTAGGTTGTTAATTTATTAAAAAATAAATTTTGTTTTTGTGCCTAGAACTTTATTGTGGTACAAAAAGAGGTATTAATGAGGTATTTATTTTTTTTATATATTGGTATTACATAGAATTTTAAAATTCTGGTATTGTAACAACCATACAACTTTTAAAAAAAAATTATAGTATTACAAACTAGTTTACAATACTGTAATGTTTAGAGAAAGTTAAGGCTCTAAAAAAGTTTGTGTTCTAAACGTGTATTTCCTCTTTGTGTTTTGACTTTCATGATTATTTTAATTATCTGTTTTAGTACTGATGTCTGTAATAATTTATATCACTCTGAAATTCCCCAAAGCACAACATTTTCTTGGTTTTAAATATTTCGATGTAAGAAGCAAAAATGAACTATAATAAAAGGATCTGCTGTTCTGAATCTGGTGACGACATTTCAGTTTTAAATCCAAGATTCACATCAAAACCAAAATCTGACAAGTACTGATGGAGGAAGATGATAATCTGGCTTGTGACTCCCCCCACAAATTCCAGCCCTTCCTACTACATGAGCAGAAAATCTTATTGAGACTGGATTCGCCTTTTATTATTATATAAAATAACTCAGTTTCAGGTCGTCTGAGGCTGAAACTCAGCTGGAGACATTAAACGATCAGAGTTTCTGAACTCACAGCACCGAGCCGTGGCTGCAGCCTTTTGACTCCATGTTGTTAATCTCTTTGGAATGCGTCCACTCAGCAGGTTTACATCAACAGCTAATGACTTGTGATTTTTATCAGATTGCAAAATTCAGAGGGAGTCTACAACTAATCTGATGTACTAAAGACTAAAAACTGGAGACAGATTACTACATTATTATTCTCGTGACTTTAAAAAATAACATAAGTAATTATTACCAGTGTTCTCGTGTTGTACCATTAGCTTTTTGAGAAATACAGTGCATTCCAGCAAAAAAGCAAACACTCAACCAAACCTACATTACATGTGCATTAGTGATCTTACCCTTGGGCCTGGGCCTTGCGGTCTCAGGGCGGGTCTGGCGGCGCAGGGTGGCGGGCACAATCTCAGGGGGAAGGTGGAGGAAGTCTCTCAGGTACTGGATACCTTCATTGGTGAGGTACCAGTAAAAATGACGCCAGGCAAATTGCTCCTTGACATACCCACAGGACTTCAGGGACTGGAAGAAAAGCACAAACAAAGTAGTTTACACACGGAGTATCAACCCAGCTACTGAAAGCATATATTACTTAGTACATTATGCGTATCCTTTCAGGCAGACTATTCTGCCATGCTCCCCCTTCAGTAGCTGATTTATTACATTTTACTTTCATGCCCACTCATCTACCTCAACCAAACAGAAGTGCCATTGACTTCTACTACAATACCCTCATTGAGAGCATTAAAAGTTTCTATACTATGATTCTCAAAGGGCTCTGCTGCACAAGTTCAACCTTTTTGAAGTTTTGAAAGAGACAAAAAGCTTCTCTGATACTGACACACAAGCTTGCCAACCAGCACCTGTTTCTCCTCGGACAAAAACATATTTGTTCTCAACATATTTTGCTTTCAGATTACATTTTGTTAGCTGCATCTTATCAGCCTTTTGAGGATCACTTTTGCATATGTATCAATCAAAAAATGTAAGTTTAAATACAGTTTCACACCACATTTTTTTAATTTTGTTATGTACATGTCATCACACAAGTTACAATACCCCCCACCCACAGTTTGTGCTCCTCCTGTACTAACATATATTCAGGTCACAGAGGCAAGCATCAGTTTCAACAGTCAATGTTTAACAAAGCCGTAACGTCATGAAACAACATGACTGAACTGCTGTATCATTTTTAAACTTGATTTTATAAGATTTTAATTAACATTTTCATCTTTGCACCTCTTGCCTGCACTTTTGCTATTTTTAATGGGGATTTTAAAAATATTTTTCCAAGTATTTGGCATTTCATTTTATCTTTTAATATGTTAACACTCTTTGAATCACCTTGTTGAATGAAATGTAGTATACAGGTGAAGCTGCCTTGCCTAAAATCTACCCTCACAGTTTAATGTCAGTACTCAGACTTCACCTGTCACTTAGGCTCTACAGGAAAACACATCACTGCTCATCCATAAAGCTAGATTTAAGATTTATCCACATAAAAAAGTGACGATATCAGTGTCCACCCATCACCGTCTGGTCTCTCACCTGCATCGCTTTCATCACATGAAGGTTGGGCACATTCTTGTCAGCAAGCTCCGGATGCTTGGCCAGGTGGACATCTTTTTTGGCCACCATGACTCCCTCCTTGAAGAGGAGCTCATAGATAGCAACACGATTCTTCTTGGGCATCAGCATCTGTGTGAAGTGACATGTTTATGCTTCAAATCCCGCAAAGGCACGTTACAGAGAGCTTTCATTAGCTTCCTATAGCTAACAGCTAGCCTGTTAGCCGACTTGGCTACACATACTGACATAAAACAGAGCGACGGAAAGCCCCAAAATAACGCGTTATTAAGCCAACATGGTAACTTATTTTAAAGTGTTCACCTCGCTATCTATACACTTATATACACAGCTATCTATACACTTTTAACATTAACTAACGCGGACCGCGTTAACCGACAAAAATGGCAGCCGTTGGTGAATATCAGTACCGGGGTTACTTCCCCACTTCTAAGTCAAATATCCACATCTGCAAACGGTTTAAGGCTGAAATACGTTTACACTTTCAATGATGATATTAGCAACAATCGACCGTCTATTATTTTTGTTTTGTAGGACATGAGATGTTGAAGATATATTTAGATTACAGCGCTGGGTTTGTCTTTACCTTTCCACTTGTTAAGGGACCGGAGCCGGAAGGAACGACTGTCGTTGATCGGGAAGGTTTATCGTCTCGGCCCGGGCTGCCGGAGCTGTGTCGCCCCCTGCTGGTGCGGAGGGGAGGAACGGCCTCTACAGTATTTATAGAGCTATAAACAACACCTTAAAGTTAGTATAAGGTTGTTGTTGGGTTTGTTTGGGTTTCTATGTTTTTTTTTTAATAAAAAGCATTTCAAAATAATGTCTTTATGGCGTATCAATTCCCATCAAACACTCTTGGAAAATACTATCAATTAGGAGGGCATATATGAGTTTGTAAATGCCTAAATCTCCTCCTTTTAAAATTAATGCTAGTGCAGTGTTATTTCCAGCATGTCTTATCTTTTTTATTATTGTTGTTTTACTACAACAGCAAGTACTACTATTACTACGACTAATAATACAAATAATAACAATTATTATTATTGATAATATCATAATAACTTCATTCATACAGCACCACAAAGGGATTTGACATACAAAGCAAAGGCAGGAATTCAGGAAAAATAAAATAAACCTTAACAAAGAAAATTCTATAAAAGTATAACCAAAAGGCAAGAACTAAATGTGTATAGAAAAGGTCAACAAGAATAAAGCAAAAATTAAAAGGAATAAAAGGGATAAAGCAGACAGATCTCAAAAAGGCAGTTTGAGTACTAAATTAATAATATTTCAGAAAATATAAGAATAAATGCAATAAAAGAAAATATTACAAGAGAAAATATATGAAGACAAAATCATATCATTGGGAATAAAACAATTAAGAAGATAAATAGTCAGATATATAATAACTATAATTA
>NW_024619798.1:0-2992 GCF_008729295.1 Plectropomus leopardus | reverse complement strand
AATTTTTTAATTGTCTTACAATAAATACTATACATATATTGTTTAACAGAAGCATCAAGTAATAAAAAATACTAAATACTGTACATACACAGTGTTATTTCTACTGTGGCGATGATGTGATTGTAATGCATTGCAGCATATTCTTAATGAAATTCTTTAGTCTTCTGCCCTAGTGTCAGGTTTGACTGGATGATGTGGTATATCCATGATTTTTTTTTTTCTTTTTTAGCTATTCCCAGGGCAAAAAAGAAAAAGATCTAAACCTTTTCTTTTCGACTGAATTTACATCTTCTGCTCATTTCTCCTGCTTTCTTACCAAGAGAATTCTAATGAAGGGCAGAGTCAGATATCTACAGGGATACAAGAGGACCTGGAGACAGGAGAGAATGCAGCCACTGATGGCAAGAAATTTCCATAAAAGTACAATCAGGTTGAAATTTTAAAAGTGAATGTTTAAGTAGTCTAAGAGATGGGCTTTGATTCACACTCTGATCAAACCCAAGACATCTCATTCAGAGAATAATGATTTTTCCCCCTTAATTTCTCTGTTTCTGTCTCATCTGTGAGCTTACAGGTAGAGCAAAGCCCAATGGTATTGTTTTCCCTCCAGTACTTGAGCACGGGAGCCTTTCTTCTGTCGGATTAGACATGGCCAAAAAGAATGGCAAATGTAGATATGCCACGTTATTAGAGATTGGCTACACAGAGCACATTCAGGCTCAGCCCACTCAATGCATTTCATGTTCCCTCCAACACTGGATGGCAAGTAAATAAATATATATATTTTATAATTTTTCATTTAAAATGTGGACAAAAACAGTCTTCTTTTTTATGCATATGTTCCTGGGCATATGAGGATGTGACTGCATATCCAATATCTATTGTTGTTGTTCACAGAAATGATGGACAATACAGTTTCCATGTGGGAAAAGCAGTCAACTGAGCCATGGTTTTAACCAGGCGCCCCCGAAAACTCCTTGACATGGTATTTGGCAGAAACAGAAAGCAGAAGAGCACTTTTACAAAAATACCCTACGCTTTAAAATGAACATTATCTGAGTATTTCCATTCAGTGAGACTCTTTTTAACCAATGATTCAAATGGGAATGGGAACTATTTTCTCCATTGTGCTTCTTTGAGTCACTTGTCTCTATGCAGAATACATGTTTGCACATCAAACGCTCAATAACTTTATGATGCATTAAAGGTCAAGTCAGCGGAAAGAAGGAACAGTGCAACAGTAGATCAACTGATCCAACAGCTACTTAAGCAAAACCCTCACAGGAACTGCAACATCAATGCAACAACATACAAAATTGGAAGGTATTTTTACTTAAAAGGAGCTGTGTCTGAGATTCAGGGGTATTTATTGGCATCTAGTGGTGAGAACTGCAGATCGCAACCAGCAACTTTTTTCTTCAGTGTTTGTTGTTCAGGAGGTTTTTATTGGGAGCTGCATTATCCACAGAGTTCTCTTACTCTTCAGAACAAATGGATTTGGTGATTAAAACCGGGAAAAACAATGAATAAAGCAGTTTAATAAAGATCCAGACGAAATTATCTGCAGAGGTCTCTTCCTTTCATAAACAAACTGTGATTTAAACCTGTAAAAACACTAATTAAAGCACTTTCACATTTTAAAAAAATAATCTTGAGCCAGCCAAACATGATGGTACAATTTAGCGGACGCCGTGGATGAGGACCTGCTCCCTATGTCAATATAAATCACTCACTCTAAAGTAAAAACAAAACACAATAATTCTTATATTCAGGTGATTATATGCGGAGGGAAAAAAACAGCCATCATATTCTATTCTGTGACATTCAATTCAAGAACTGCTACTATTAATTTGAAATGAGCGGCTAATTATCTAGCTATTGGGTTTGTTTTTAAATATGAGAGACTTACTCATAAAACAACTGTAGTAAACTGCACATTGTAGTCTCATCACACTGCAAAGCTATGTACGTTCAACTATGTTGGCCTGCATTTCTCACCTCAGTGCTTTTGATAAAGTAAAGGAAACTTTGTTAAAACTAGGTATGAGGTTTGTAGTTCACATAGTGTAGGTCTATACATTTTTAGTTCCAAATGTGATCTGTCAGACATGTGTGTTTTTGCTGCAAGCTATTACTCTTTCATGGCCCCTTTTTGGAGAGAAGGTTCCTGACCAATTATTTTCAGACGGATGCAGGGATGCAGAATGACTAGAAGCATCAGTTTTTTTTCCAGATGATGCCTAAGGTAAGGGGAGAATGGCCAGAGGCTAAGGCAGCCCTCTAGGGACACAGGGGGCTTATAAACTGTGAAACTGACATCTCTTATCTATTACTTTTGCTAAGTAAACCTTTAAAAACCTTGACAGTCCTCTACATGCTTTTCCCAAACTGTATATATTTGGCATTTAATGAATTTAAAGTCATTTTTGAAGTATCGACTGTGTAAAATCTTGTGAATAATCACTGATCCAAGGATGAATAAAGGCGCACAAACTTAATGCACCTCCTCATCTGCAAGCTTTCATATTTCTTTTAACAATCCTTATGTTACTTTTATGTAGTACAACTTTCCAAAATCAATACACTGTACACTTTCAGGATGAAATATGTTTTATCATATCAATATCCACTTCCTTCACAACCTAGTTTTCACTCATGCCCATCAAAGCAGGGGCAGATAGAGCTGGTTGTGTGGTTGAAGTGAGTTTGTTGACGTGGTGCCGTTGGCAGCCCAAAAAAAAAAAAAAAAAAGAAGGAAAAAAGCCACTCTTATTGCCGCTATGCAGGTTCCCTTGATGACTGGCCCTCGCAAACCAAAAAAGCCTTGCAGGGTGCCTCCAGAAATGTTCCTTCAGTCACAGGGAAACCCGTCACTGTTTGAATGCTGTCACCTCCACTTAGAGCCAGGCAAAGCAACAGACATGTGCCTGTAGCTTCCTCCTAACCATGCACAGAAACTGTAAATATGCTATACTGTATATTCACAGCAGAG
>NW_024619797.1:0-1991 GCF_008729295.1 Plectropomus leopardus | reverse complement strand
GTGTGTGTGTGTGTGTGTGTGTGTGTGTGTATGGTGCCTTAACACTCTTTCCCAGCTAAGTTACAATATGTTGCTCTCAAGTCAATTATTTATGTCAGTGTTCTCATTTTAGTCTGATAAAAGAACAAACTTTGACAAGCAAAATTGTTCTCCTCACCTTATTTAAACCCTAAAACTACAAATCACTCACTCCTGCCCATCATGCTGAATACAAACAGTGTGTCATACTGACAAATTGATAACTCGGTTTTATTTACATGATGTCCAGTGAGGCACAGTGCGCGTTGTGCTGTAATCCATTACCAAATGCTCACAAAAGCTCTTTTCACTAAGAAATGGCATGTGGAAAATGTCATGAAATGCTCCTGAATAATGTGACTTGGCATTTGCTGTAAATTTATTACAGTATTGGAATGTGCACTCAGGAGGGGAAGGTGAAAAGCTGAAATGGAGTCAACATGCTCTACGTGAGTCTTGAACTGCATGTGAACTTATTTTCTGTCTCTGAGTGGATATTATTCAGCCCTGACAACACTGTCTGGTAGATTCAAGCTCACACATAAGTTCTGCTCTTATAGTCTCTTTCTCTCTATGTCACATGCATATACACAAGAAAACAGACTGTATATAAAGATAGACAACATGACAGCTCCCCCAAAGTGCAGTTTTTCAGTCTTGATCGCCCCCTGTTGTCTGTCTGTCTGCAGTGTAGGTCATCATCTCCTCTGTGATGCCCTTCTTGCTGGACTACCAAAAGAAAGTATAGGACAACTCCAGCTCATCCAAAATGCTGCAGCCAGAGTACTTACTGGAACAAGAAAAACTGAACATTTTACTCCCATTCTCAGATCACCTCACTCGCTTCCCCTAAAGTGCAGAACTGACTTCAAATTATTGCTCATTGTTTTCAAATCACTGAATGGTTTAGCCACTAAATACATCTCTGACCTGCTCACTGCTCACAAACCCTCCAGAGCTCTCAGGTCATCAGACACTGGTCTCCTAACTGTACCCACGATAAGTAGCATATCTGGTGAGGGTGCATTAAGTTATTATGGTCCTACTCTCTGGAACAAACTCCCATATGACATAAGATTTAATACTACTGTATTGGCTTTAAAAAGCAAACTTAAGACCTACCTGTTCTGTCCGTCTCTCGTTACCGTCATCTCTCTCTGTATGTATGGGTGGGTACACTATGTTGGCGGATGGGTGGGGACTAAACAATTTGTAATCCTTTATTAATACGACTACTGCTTTTTTCTTTTTCTCTGTATTTGTATGTAAATATACATTTACACCCTTATTTATTTTATGTTGTGCATATATGTTGCGTGTGAAGCACATTGAGCCTACATGTGTGAAATGCACAATATAAATAAAGTTGACTTGACTTAAAGCCCACCACTCCATGTTAGTGAACGGGACATAGGCCAAACTAAAAACTCGTCAAATACATTTTTCTTAAAGATAGTTTCTGTCACTGATGATAGTTCTCACAACTCTGATGTTTGTTCAAGTGTTTGCTTTAATAATGAATTTGGTTTTAATGAGTTATTAAATTATACAAAAAGGGGATTTTCCGCCATGACAGCTGTACATGCCAATCCATGCACTCACATTCGATGAGGCTGCGCGCGATTGGTTGGATGGGTGTTTTGGCCAAGACTCCCCCACAGCGGATATCTCTACTGCACAGACGCCGGCTCTCAATGACATCATCAGTGCAAGATGTCAGCGCCAGTATCTGGGATATTTTAGCCGTCCTTCTTTATCTACAGTCTATGGGCAAAACTTTCAATTTGTTTCTTTCAAGTGCTTTGTTGGTAAGCAATGGCAGCACTTGCCATGGGTGATATAGGTGACGCCATCCTACGGGGGCGCCAAAATTTTGCCCAGAAAGAAAAGTTACTCATTTAGCTACTTGTTGACAACACACACACACACACACACACACACACACACACACACACACACACACACACACAGTA
>NW_024619796.1:0-2195 GCF_008729295.1 Plectropomus leopardus | reverse complement strand
GTCATGACACTGAATATGTAGCTGCGAACCAGCCTGTTGAATTAAAAATATATTTATGACTTTGTTGTGGATCTACAGTGAGCTGAACCTTTGTGCAAACGTACAGAAACATCTCAGTTGTATAACCATTTTTGAGCAACCCCGAGTTGCTTAATTTGCCCAAATGTGTTGCCCAATGTGTCTGTCTATTCTGCAGTTCATGAGATCTGTACAAGATTTTCAAACGTGTGAAAATAGCCACATATTAAGAGCAAACATCACAGGTCCCACAGACCATAAATGTTTAATGTGGGAATATCCGAACCTAATTTTTTTGACTGAATTTGGAGAAATGCTTGGAACTAAATGTCGCCAAAGTATCAGGAGACACAGGATCCAGGCCCTCCAAAGATATATAGTCAAGAAATATTAAAAGTCCTTTATTGTAGTGACTCAATTGTTAAATGAGCAAACACGTCACTGTCAGCAGGTCATTAAAATGACCAACGTATTGGTGCCCTAAAAACAAACACAAAATAGTGCCAATACTTGCAAATCACCAGACAGACAAATGATATTTAAAGCCTTTTCTCTTTCTTAGTCTTTGCTGCACATTTGGGCTGCCAAAACTGTACTTTACCTTTGAATTAAAGTCTTAAAGGTTTGACTTTCCATTTTTCTAAAAAGGGTTTAAACCAGGTGAGATACAAAGATAATTTTGTAAATGACAGTGGGATAAGGAAATGGTTCTTAAAGTGGATTTGCTTACAAGACATCTTGGTCATATTCCAGATATCCACTCCACACCAACGAGCTGAATAACAAGGGGACTGAGAAGGTCAGCCTGCTGGAGGACAAAAAAACAACACTGTTGAATCAAATGTACACATGCACAGATTCATACGCACAGAAATAGACCCGGGAGGTATCAAAAAGGCGACATTACTTCCGTGTTATCTCAGGGTAATAAAAGTGAAACATAGTCTGACTTAGCTTTTAGTAGGTCAAATTACACGAATTTCTAAACACAGGTAGACACACATAACACGGTTTACTGACTACATTTATAACAAAAAGCCACGTTGCTTTTCAAAAAAGTCTTAGCGTTACGTGAACATTTTTAACCTGCTATGTTAGCAGTGAGGTATCAGCAAATCCAGGTCAACACAGCCGGTAAAAACCAAACACAAAAGATCCGCCACAATAAAAGTCACGTAAAAAAGAGTTTACATCATCTGTCTAATGTATTTACAGGATATCTCTGTAAAAATACAACACAACGACGTTACTTAAACACTCACAGCGTGTTCATCGTGTCCTCGGCTAACGTCTAAACTCAGCTGAGTTGTCTGCTGGACAGTTATAGTCCCGGCAGTCACGTGACATGCGTTCACGTGATTTTATTTTCTGCTGGCGCATTCAGACCATAGACAGTCCAAAAACACACACAGCCACCTCTACTGCATATTTAAGGGGGGCACTCTTACCTAAATAGATTTCACCATGTACATGCTCCAGTTGATTACTTTACATTAAGACATTATTTTTGGTCTTACAAGTCTTTTACAATCGTATCATAGTGTAAAAATAAATGCATTCTGTGATTAAACATACACTTATTTGTAATGAATATAAAGTATAAAAACACAATATAAAAAAACAATAAAACACCGAAAATTGTTTAAAGTCAGGTACAGTTTCTGGTTGAGTCAAATTAGTCATATGAGTCGAACAATTTTAAGAAAAAATATTGATTTTTCTTTCAATTTAGATAACTTAATTTTTTTTAAAAAAATGTGTAAACAGCCACAATAATGATAATGATATTAATAATAATAAGAAGAAGACATTTTATCTATTTTTTTTAGTAATAGGTCCAACCATAAAATCTTTTGGATTTCTTTTTATAATCCATAAATCAGAAAATACCCTCAACAGCTACACACACACACACACACAAACACAACAACAACACATAAAATTTAGTCTTATTTTACGAATAAAATGTTATATAAATCAATGTATGAATGATATAAGAAAAAAAACCCTTCAAAATATACACAGGAATAAAACATGAAAGTTTGGTTTCTTTAAGTGCCAGATAAGTGCGAGATATATATAAATTTTTAAAATGTAATTTTTATGAAGGCAACCACTCACCACTGTCCCAAATAATTATTAGCAACTCTAATCATAATCATAAGTAAACGAAACAA
>NW_024619795.1:0-1138 GCF_008729295.1 Plectropomus leopardus | reverse complement strand
ATCTTTATCCTTTTCAGTATCCATTAAGGTAATGAGAGCTGCCCCGGCTGTACTCTTGTTAAAAGTTTGTGGGCGTCTGGCACTGTTTGCTTGTTGTTTGCACAAAATTGATGTGCTGCTTATTAAACCAATAACCACTTCGTCAATTTACCTCAGTCACGCAGTGGCCATATTTAGTTAGCATCACAGTTAAAGATGGAAAGTGGACAGAACCAATTCTGGGATACAAAAAATTAAGAAATTCACCATTTTTTCTTGTCAACTTGTTTTGCCACAGTTTATATCTGCTTTACAGCCATTAACTGTGATTGGATGGTTATGGATGGTGTATTCTATTATTTTTAAGTGTTATGTGATAGGCGTCAAGAACTATATTGGCTATTAGCTCTCTAACCGGTAAAAAAAAAAATGCGCTAAATTATGTACTGTGCTCATTGTGTTTTTTACATTCACAATACATACATTTAAAGAGTGCATACATTTTAACACATACAATACTTAAATATAGTGACAATGCATTCTCCAGAAGGAACACACTGCTATAATAAGAACAAAAGCAACAGAGAGAAGGTTGGTCATCTCTAAAAGAACCACATTAGCAACTATCGAGCAATGAGGGAATAAACTAAATCTGAAAAACTGCGCTTTCAAAGGTGCTCATTCAAATGGAGAAAGACAGGGAGGAGGGGAAAAGGAATTAATTGTACAAGGTAGCTCCTGTCCAGGCTCCCTTCAGCCTGTTCAAGGTCGAACAGACAATTAGTCGATTCTACAGTGAGTCAAAAGTATACCTGATCAAACACAATAGCCAGAAGCAAGCCTCGGAGCATGGATGCGTGTTGAATATAGTAATTGGATGTGACAATCCATGCGAACTAAAAAGCAACTTCTGTGAAATTGCAATGTATTCTAAAACAAAGTGCTTAAGAGATCATAATTTAGCTGTCCTTTAAGAAGTCAGATTTTTTCTTGTGCTGCAGTGTACAATGCTGCTGGTTATTTGGCTCTAAGGAGAAAAAAAGAGGGTGCAGGGTGCATTCATTTTAAATGTTAATGGTGAAGCTTATGTTAACTTGATTGCACAGTAAAACCATAGTCTGATTTACACTATTGATTAACTAGTGTAGCTCATTGAAAT
>NW_024619794.1:0-3173 GCF_008729295.1 Plectropomus leopardus | reverse complement strand
ATATCAATTTTTAGATACTATAGTACTCCTCTGACCTGGTTGTTCTAAGTGAGGGGGACGAAGCTCGTTCACTTTATTTCCTCGCCTCTTCTCTGGACGCTCTTTGGCTTTGTGTTTCAGACACTGAATCATGAAGTACTCCAGCTGAACAATGCAGAAATACACACGTTAGTACAAACCCGAGGTACCAAAATAGTGATGTTACATCATTGATTCTTTGCTTTGGAAGCAACTTCCTGAGAAAACCTGCGTAGCCACCTGTCCTTGTCTTTTCTCCTAAGAACTGTACCTATCTGGCAAGCAGAGCTAATAGACAGAAAGTGCATGCAAAGTCAAAAATTTATATTACAGCTTGATCTCAGCATAGAGCATAGAGACATGCTTTTTTCCTAACGCAGGATCCGAGCCCTGATTATCAGAAGAAAAAGAATTCAAGCACAAGAATCATGATGCGACATTAAGTTATATTAAAGGCTAACTCTGGTATTTTTCAACCTGGAACCAATTTTCCCATTTTCTTTTTGAAACGCTGTAGCAGGCAGCAGCAAAACAGGCTGCAGTGTAACTTCTCGGGGGAATTGAGAACTGTCCATGTAGGTCTACTAAAAGTGCTTGGTTTGCCACTGACTGGTGACAGAATATTATTTTAAATGTTAAGATAAAGTGAAGGATAATGAAATGAGAAAGAAAAGAGATAGACGTTTTTGTTAAAGAGTATGATTCTTTTTAACCAGAAACAGCCCTGAAATCACTATCACTAAACCTACCAGACCCAGTTTAAAAAAACAATAATTTTATCATTGTAAAATAAACATTACAAAGTCAACAGAAACAAAATGAAACTCACAAAAAACATATCAGTTTGTCTCCCTACTGTTCCAACAATCTCCAACTCTAATTTGGTTAAAACAAACCCTTAATTCACCCAATTAAACGTGAAAATATGCTAGCCTTATTCATGCTAAAATCACTGTTTATTTATATGGAGTGTGATGGGTTTGGCGATGACGCTTTCTGAGCTGTTTCTGGTTTAAGAAAAATGATTTTACTCTTTAACAAAAAGGTCTGTCTGTGTAGCGATCATTTCCACGATGTTGCTGGAATAATAATCTGAGCCTTTCAGTGGAAAAAACAAGCACTTTCAGTGGACATAAATTGATAAAATGCCTCAAGTGGTTACATTGCCGCAGTTTCACCAGCTTTAATGCTCCGGCTCAATACTGGACCAGAAAGGACCAATTTCAAAAACTGTTGTCTCCATTAATCACTCAGACACAAGAAATGGAGTAAAAAGGGTCCAGGTAGAAAAATACTAAAGTCACCCTTTGACTGTTTAATTCCTGTGTGACGTGACCAC
Organism: Plectropomus leopardus; assembly: GCF_008729295.1. Taxonomy (NCBI): domain Eukaryota; kingdom Metazoa; phylum Chordata; class Actinopteri; order Perciformes; family Serranidae; genus Plectropomus; species Plectropomus leopardus. The sequence continues at coordinate 1,816 of NW_024619794.1, read as the reverse complement.
TTACCACGCTGCCAAAGTAACGACCCACAAATACATGGTTGAGAGAGGGCAGCTCCAGGTAGGTGGCCCCCAGGTCCCGGGACAGCTGCAGACCTTCACTGTGAGGCACACAGCTGCTCCAGTCGGACGCACACAGCGGGCACGTACACGGAGGGCCTTCATCTGACGCAGAGAGGAGAATTTAACTTTAAGATTAATTCATTCAAACCTATAAATAACTGAATATAATAAATACTTAATGAGGTAATATGAGAAGCAATACACGAATCACTGATATTACATTGTGCTTTTTAGCATGCTTTAACCTAGCATGAATTAAACAGCCAAAACTGGAAATGCTTGTGTCCTTTTTTACCAAAAGAGCTGCTCTGGGCCATGACATACAGTTCATAGAAAGGGGCTATCATGCTCTTCATGAAATATTCAACAAATTAACTGCCATATGTGCCTTTAAGCACAACATTTTTATCTGTAACTTTAATGTTCATACCAGACATGGATGATTTAAAGGCAAAGCCAGGAGATAAAATGCTGACAGCTCTCAATAAATTCAAGCCATAAATGTTTGAATTCAAGGGAGTTCTTCGTCAGGTATTGTCATGTTAACACCACAGGGCCGTGATATACTGAATATAGTCCTACAGATCACTCAGGTGATTGTGATCTGCGTGATTAAGAGTCAGTCTACTCCAGAGTGGACCAATCAGAGCAGAGCTGGGTAACAATGTTTGACACTCCCTAAGGAGGCAAAGTGCTGCAAAATGTTTCCAAGATATCATACAAGAACACGTTTAATCGTCACAGAAATCCACTAATACCACTATTTTGTAAATATGTTTTAGTGCTTGTTAAAATTTCTTCATAACTTGGACAAAAAAAGTGCGAAAAAAAAAACCCCAACTAAAACAAAAGCTGCTTTGTGTAATGAACACAACTTGAAACACAACATTTCACAAAATAGAACAGAAAAAACGGATGCTACAGTCACATGTGCTTTGAGGGTGTGGACTTGCCCGTCTCCCTAATTCCACAAGTCTACTTCAGGGTGACTAACCAATAAGGAATTTAAAAGGGAGAGGGGTGTATGTATTTTCTCCAATTTGTGAAAGATTGTTGTCTTCTGTTTTGTTATGTTGTTTCTTGAAATGTCATTAGGCCTTTGGTTTTCTCAAAAATAGGTCTGTGGATTATCTTGAGTAATCTGGTCATGATATCTGAAAACAGACATTGCTGTTAAGTTTTTCACATGTATTTTTTTTCAAGCTTTGAGCACCATAAGCCGAATGTCATCTAGTTCCAATACACTGAAGAGAAGGCAAACATCTCTACAGCCAGTATCTCCAACACCCTGCGACACCAAAAAATATGTATTTTTGATTTGGGGGTGAAGTGTCCCTTTGATACTGATAAGTTTTGCACTTCCAAAACACTGTTTCAAATCTTTACAAGGTCCAGAGAAAAAATAAAGACTTCTCTTGCATACAACAGAAAAGACAGATCAGCGCATGTGTACCAGGACCAGCGACACTGAGGCATGTGTGCACGGGAACCAAAGAGACAGACAGAAAATTTGGAGGGATTAGCTCGAAGGACAAAAAGACTGCACAAAGGAGGAGAGAGACAGAAATAAAAGAGAGAATGAGCGCGATATACAGCTAAGTGCTGAGGCATTTGATAAATCATACTGCTAATAACCTACAGGCATGACACAGACTGAGCCAGTGTGTGTGTGTGTGTGCGTGCGTGTGTGTGTGTGTCTGTGTCTGTGTGAGAGAGAGGTAAAGCAGAGTGAGTGTGAGCATCTGACAGGCGGTGA
>NW_024619793.1:0-1408 GCF_008729295.1 Plectropomus leopardus | reverse complement strand
TGGTATTAATACTTTTACTTAAGTAAACAATCTAAATACCTCCTCCACCACTGACAAAAACAAGCGACCGACTTGATGAATGGCTCTTTTGTTTTGCAAGTGTGTCATTGCACAATTATCTGTGGGGCAATGAGTGTCAACAAAAATACACACACACACACACACGCTTAATTACACTGTCTTTCAACTTGTGGACTTGTGGTCAGGTGTGTGAGTTAGTTTGAGGAAATGTATTCGGATGTGACATGGGGGCATACTTGAAAAGCAAGCCACTGCAAAACATTGGTTTCTAGTGTTGGAATGTGGCCGTGTGGGAGCAAAGATGAGGGTAGTTCAGCGTGTGCAAATAGAGTTGAAAGGAAGGATAGCCAAAAGATATGCATCAAGCAAGCTGCAATCAAAGAGACAGGAAAAGGAGACCAGCAAAAAACACACACAGACACACACACACACAGCCTACTTCAAGATTGTACTTAGGGTCTGTGGTGTTGTGGTTCCTTGAGAGGCGACCGAGCCGCAGGAGAGGGAGGACGGGGTAGGAAGAAAAGAGCGATGAGAAAGAGAGAGAAAGAGAGATGGAGGCAGGCATCTCCAAAGTTGGCGCGTTGGGAGAACACCTTATAATTATCTACATCCGCTCTGTCAGCCCGAGCCCGCAGAATGGACAGATACAAGAGAGAAATAGATTCTCATTCACATATAAAAGAATGAATAAAGATCCACTGATAAACCAGCACACATGCAAACACCCACAAACAGTCCATATTTTTATAGGCAGGCACGCCCACACACAAACACACACGGACGCGCTCACTCACACAGACAGGCTTATTATGGGGCTGAGTCCAGACTGCGTTGAGTGCGGTTCCACACCGAGTGTCTATTTTGAAGGGGTTGTAAGCCAATTCCAGATTCCCTGTCTCTTTCTCAGTCTCGCTCTGTCTTGCCTCTTCAGTTCCGCCCATCCAGCCAGCGTGGGGCGGCAGCGATGGCATTAAGAGGTCATGCAGTAGGCTCCGTAATTACCCACGCTGAGTGTAATTATCAGGTTGCTTGACGAGGTCTTTTAAGTATTAAAGTGCCGCTTGCTGGCTCTTTTTTTAGGGATCACAATAGGGTCAAGTTTTGCAGTTGTAATGTGTTTGTATTCACTGGGTGCTGTAACAGCATTGATTGACCTTTAGGGGTCAGTATTCCTCCTGATGGCTACTTACAGTACAGGAGGGTGCTGTAAATGAATTGTGTTCAGGAATGTGATTGTGTGCAGGTATGCATTGATTCGTGGGCGTGTGTCATTGTTCTATTCTTGCAATTTGTATGGTTGCTGTATTGCAGAAGAGGAGCAGCAGCACTGAATAATCTTGGTTGTGCAACACTAAAGGTCCAGTGTGTAGGATTTAGTGGCATC
>NW_024619792.1:0-1096 GCF_008729295.1 Plectropomus leopardus | reverse complement strand
TGGACCCAGATTTTTTTGAGGTGGTTCAAAATGAGTATCAGTAGAAAACTGCATATCAAAATGTAACTACCATTCTTTTATGATCACTGACTTTGTGTTTAGTTCAATATTTAATTTGTTCAATAAAAGCGTGTTGGAAATATATATAGATTTTTTTAATTCAACAAGCAATTTGTTGCATTATAGCACTATACTGAAAGCAGCAGAATAACAAAATTAAATACAATGTACTGGCTGTTTATTTATCACAAGTGATACTTTTATTTGGATATTCAACATTGTCAGGTATTGCATGTTTTTTCACATATCACACAGCCTTGTTTTCTCTCATATTTCTCATTAGTTTCTGTTTTGTGACTAAAAAAATACATGTTAAATTTATTCAGAAGACACACACTCACCTGCAACCGTATACTGACAGTGAACCCGAGAACAAAGTAGATTTCTTCTTTTAATTTGACCGAAGCGTTTGACAGATAAAGACCACCAGTTTTTCTTTTTATCATTGTCAAAAGTCTGCTTTTAATTAATATTTCTTTTTGCTCTCTGATAAAACCTTGCTATCAGGAACTCTGCTAGCCTTGCAACATTAGGGCGCTCTTAATCCTTCATCGTTTCCAAATGAATCCCATTTTTCACAGCAGACGTGTCGACTTGTCAAAGCAGGAAAATCACAAGTGGAACTAACAACATTAACGATGCCTCTGCTCCAGCAGTTCCTGTAGTGCAATGCAGCAATGTTGTTAGAAACGCCTGTGTTTGACAAGTCCAAATGACTGCTGTTTATATGGTTCAAATGAATTTAAGTTTAGCACCTCACCCTGAGTGGACCCGCCCCCAGTTTGAGAACAACTAACTTATAAAAACTGTGACTGAGAATAAAACTAGAGGGGCAGTCGTAGAGTTCAGACCTTTTCCAATGTCAAATGTACAAAAAAGAATTTGTGTGTCAGATTCAAAAATTAAATAGCTTCTTCCTTGGCCCATGCTACACCTTTCCATCAAAATTCATGAAAATCAGGCCAGTAGTTTTTGCAAAATCCTGCCAACAAACAAGCCAAACGATAACCCCCTTTCCAGAGTTAATAACTTCATA
>NW_024619791.1:0-1578 GCF_008729295.1 Plectropomus leopardus | reverse complement strand
AGGAGTAGTTTGACATTCTGGAAAGGGAGCGTAGGCCTATTTGCTTTCTTAATGAAATTTAGATTGATGAAACTTCCATATCTGTGCAATAAATGCGAAGCCAATTTCTTAGAATAATAACATTTTTGGACCAGATGAAAATGAACTTTTTGACTGATATTTTTGGGTTTCTCTCAGCGGTGACTTTTGCCGATGGCGTGTTATATTTTTTTTATTAATTTGATTCAGGCACATTTCTGTTCAAGTTTCCTAAAATACTCCAGGTTCTGAGTTCCCCTTTCCCCCCTTTTAGGAATCATTTGTTTCGATCCAGCCTCACTAGAATGTTGGGTTTTCACATTAGCAGATCTGAAAATGGGCATAGAGGAAAGTGTGTGGAAGAAACGGAGACTGTAAAGAGCGCAGAAAGTTGAATATTCTCTGTAGTTACTGTAACTCAGCATTGGACAAGCTGGTATTTCACACCACTGTGACTGAAGGGGAACATCTCTTGTATTTGAATAAGAGTCTTCCCTGTCCACCCTCAGCTTTCTGTGTGTCTCTCTGTGCTGTTAAAACTGACAATCTGGTGCCGAGCGCCATATCCGCACCTCCAAGATAAATACAAAATCAACACCAAATGATCTTTAACTTGTTCATTGTGTCTTTCCAAACTTCCCACCTTCTGACACTTTTTTCTCAAAATCACTGGTGAAATGGACTTTTCATGATGCACTTTCAGCTGATTGCAGCCAGTTTGCTTGAGGTTATTCATTCTTTTAAAATGCTTGCTGGTTGCTAAATACTCGCCTCAGCAGAAAACGCTGGTTTACTGTGTCACACATTGACATCCTCTGGCAAAGCTGTACGAACCACCCTGGAACGTGCTCTGGGCTTGAAACCAGCCACCAGTGCCAGACCCATATAGCCAGTCTTTGGTGTGTGCCACGTGGACTATTCCAATAGCCTCAACCCAAATATCTCTGCCACAGAGCTACGAGAGCAAGGTTTTGACTTCCCCATTTTCCCTAATAGCGCATTTTTTTCCTGGCCCCACCATCATTTACTTAACCCTTTCACTCCCTGGTTTCCGCACTGTGAGACAGATGGTCTGGTGCAAAACCACAGACAAATTTATCTCTCTTAACCAGAAGATTCTGCAGGCTCAGTGGTACATTATCACAATGACCTCTGCTGAGGTAATGTAAATTTTCAAATTTTATTTTAATATGAAGGGTATCTGAGGAGCTGGACTTGTGGTAGGAGGCTGACTTTGTTTTGAATTGAAAAAAAGAGAAGCTTTTACAGGAAAGTGACTGGTCATATTATCTATTATTGCTTATTTATTCCATCCCAGGCTGGCATCAGACAGACTAAGTATGCTTGAGAAACCCTTAAAAGGACAAGATGTGGTCAAATTTGACAGGAAAATATGAGTGACATGGATATTTTTTGCTTGATATTATGTTTGTTTGGAATCAGCCATAAAAGTTAAATCTGATGATATTTCATATTATTCTTTTTGTCAACAACTTCGATGAACTTAGATGACCTAAGTGGGTTAACAAGTACATCACATGACTAGGACAGGGCAATTGA
>NW_024619790.1:0-1092 GCF_008729295.1 Plectropomus leopardus | reverse complement strand
AAAAAAATCACAAATTCAGTTCTTTAGGACAAAGGCCTCAACTATGTTAAGAGTATGAATCCAATATGCCTCAGTGAAGAATTGTGAGTGACACTGTCAAATATCTAGGGAGGAGCAATTTTTTTTTCTTTTCTCCAGAACTTTACTGACACTGAAGAGCCATTTTTGGTCTGTGCATAGTGCAAAGCTTTAGTAAAATCCATGCTATCTGTGAAAACAAAAAACAATGGCTGAAAAGTGAGAAATAATTATTTTAAAATAATTATGTAAAATCATCAGTATGGTCCTTTGCACAGTGTTGATTATCATTCTCATCTGTTTTTTGTATTTCTCCTCCCCGCCTCTCCCCAGTTCCTTGTTGCCCGCAGGATGTTAGCATAAAGCTGGTTTCTACAGAGACCCTGGAGATCATGTGGTCACCGGTCAAAGGGGCCGAGCTGTACGAGACAACGGCAGCACAGACCAACGATGTCATCCACTGTAACGACACAGCGCCAGTGTGTGCGCTGTCAGATCTGAGGTGTAACACGGCCTATTCTGTGACCGTCACACCTTGCAGCGAGTTACGAGGATGCAACCGCACCTGCACACCACACACACATGAAACAGGTATTATGGTGCTTTTTAGAGTGATATATCTCACTTTGTAAACACACACTTAACCACACAAGAGAAGGGAATCGAGAAATTCTCTGAGAAAGTATGATAAACCTAAAATTCCAGAAATAATATTGTATTATATCTGGTAGATTACATGATTAATAAAATAGCGCCTGCACAACAAGTCAATCCAATGATCTTCGTCTGGTCAAAATGCAAACTCTTTTTTTTTAAGGATCCAAGTAGGTTGAGTAGTATGTTGTTTCTTGATAGCCTTTCACCTATGTGATGTTGTTTGTAGACTGTCGTCACTCTCCTTCATATAGTTTGACATTTTCTCTACAATAATAACATGATAACATTGATACCAATCTCATGTCTAGACAATTAAGACTGGAAACAGCAGCTGGCCTGCTCCTGTTCAAACCTATAGGGAATTAAGTGGGGATTTCTTTTTACACTTTTACATTTTGTTATATATTATCATATATT
>NW_024619789.1:0-2572 GCF_008729295.1 Plectropomus leopardus | reverse complement strand
TTCCCCACTTTTTTTTTATAATTGTTTCTTTAAAGAATCTCCTCCGCCATTTTAATACTAATTTTCATACTATTTTCTTGTAATTTCTAATTTCTTGCAATTTTGAGGCCAAATTGCTTGTTGCTTTTCCCTCCATGTTTTCAAAAGAAGTCAAATTGCTCAAATTTCAAAGAGTTAAACAACCTGTAAAAGGCATCTGAACGCTGCACAAGAAAATTGATGTCAATCCAGGTTTCAGAGGGCTAACTCCAAATGTTTGAGAGGTCTGGACATTGTTAGATGAAGCTGACAGTTAGCAACACAAAAGGATTGTATGCTTTAGCCGAACAGAGCAGGAAATCAGGGACGATTCAGCGTCCTTAACATGCTTCCTATGCAGACGGTGACGGGGGCCCCGAGTGACCCATAACACAAACACAGGTCTATCTGAACGCTTATCGTCCAGCCGGGGTCCCCTCACAGTGCTTCCTCTGTCTGCCTGACTCTGTTGTGGATATTGGCAGTGTCCGTCTGCAGCAACATCCCTCGCATTTATCTGCTGGCTAATAAACTCGTCTCACTTGTCACATATAAACTGAAAGGGGAAGGGCAGCAAAAAGAGAGAGTGCCGTATAGAAAAGAGCAGATCTGGACTAAGTCCTTCGTATAATGACTCCTCAATGGAGCAGGCACCATTCGTCACCACAAGAGCATGAGGGGGAAAAGGTCCAAACACTGTATGTATAAGTTCATTTAAGCACAGACCATTTCTCATTCTGCTGCTGTTTTACTGCTGTATGAAAACTGTCTTGTGAATTTGGAACATGGAGCAACATCACTTTCCCTGTGCTACTTTTAGACGCCTTTCACAAGTATTTAAACCTTTGAACCCAGAGCAAATTGGTGCAATTTCTTTCAGAAATATAGGAAAATGGTACTGAGCAACTTGGCAAGAAATGTTCCCCATTTTGCAAGGAATTTATTTTTAAAAAGCTTAAAAATGTCTAGAAAAAAAAGCTAGGGGAAAACTATATTTAATGATTATAATTCCATATTTAAAATTATGTTACATTATTATTTTTTTCAGCCCTTTTTAAGGGCATTTCCTCGTTTAACTTTTTTTTTTTTTTAACTTATTTTTATTTATTTATAGTTTTTTAAAACTAATTTTCGGGTAATTTTCTTGTATTTTTTACTATTTTTTTTGCAAATTTTTGGGCCATTTATTTTGTTGCCTTCCTCCCAGGTATTATGAAAGAAATCAAGACAATTTGCTTGGGTTTCAGAGGGTCAAAGCTGCACTCACAGGTGTAGATTTCAGGGGTGACAGGAGACACGTACTCCATAACATTCAGAACGTGTGGATTTGTCAAGTACAATATTTCCCTCAAAAATGTATAAAGTAGCATGAAAAGAAGATACTCAAGTAAAGTACAAGTACTTTAAATTCACACTTAAAATCTGTACTTGAGTAAATGTACTTAGTTACTTTCCACCACTGTAAATTAATATACAGTTTGTTCCACTGCCCCCAAGTGGACAAACACTAAATTAATGTTACATTAAAAAGTACAGGATCAAAGCTTTACTTTCAGCATGTTTACAGGTCTGAGCTGTTAAAATATCTAACATAAACATTTAAATCTGCTCTCACACAACTGTGGCTTCACACACACCACTTTGGTTTGAATTTGGGAGCCCAGGCAGCGGCTCAGCACGCGGCCCAGAGGGGAGTACGCATTCCTGCTGACAATAAAAGAAGCCAGGTGCCTTTTCACCCGTGGCCGACACTATAAACAGCAGTCTCGCTGCAGTAAATGTCAGACATAGGTAGGCACAGCGCACATGACTCACGCCACTGTATACAGACTCCCAAGATGCTATCTATCTTCAGTCCTGCTCTGACCTGGGAATGGCCCTGCAGCTTCCCTCCTTTAAGGGTAACACCGTGCCACAATGCTGACACTTTTCTCTCGTTTTGAGCGTCCCTCTCAAGTCTTCGGTACAAATTTTCACCCTCATATCAATCTGTTTGACCCAATCAACACAAAGACTTCACTTGTTTGCGTCAACAGCACATCCGTGGCAAATCTTGAGAACATTTTCCTCCCACGAAGCTCGGTCACATCAACATTGTCCAACATTTGTGGTCAGATCAAAGTCCGTCTCTTGTGTACGACTACGGTTTTGATATTTGATGTCCAAAAAGCTCACCACTTCCTTTTTCCCATGTCATGTCCCATTCCCATACTCCGACCCGGAGCTCCTCAGCCCCCAAGCAGCACTGAACCACATGACCTCTGTGGTTTGACTCACCATTAACTTAGAAATTCAGTTTGATGACACCAACGCGCAGTGACTTTGTAGTTTGCTGTAAACTGTTGGGATGTGATGCAGGAGAAACGAACGCTCGGTGCAGATCTCTGCCAGGCAGCATCTGGCTGATGATACAACCTTGACCCTGACTGAGATGGCAATGATGTCATGCTTAAAATTGTGTTGTTATTTTTTACCAACACGAGAGGGTGCTGGTGTGTACGGATCCAGACAAGTGGGATGAGGAGGAGAATCACATTCATTCTTTGAAATCTGC
>NW_024619788.1:0-1166 GCF_008729295.1 Plectropomus leopardus | reverse complement strand
ATATGTAGACGGGACGGGTAAAATCCCATGATCCCTCTAGTAACCCTGGAGAGTTTAAGAGCCGCTCTACTGTTATGCAGTCAGGACAGATTCTGCATTGCTCCTCCTGAATCATTTGGAGAATTTTTTCCAACACCCTGGTATCAGCTTACCCAAGGAAGTGGAGCAGGGATACCCCGATTATTGAAGCACACCCTCCCATCCCCCTTTCTTCAAAATGAGAACCACAGCCCCGCTCAGCTGTTCTGCACACACTGTCCCTGATCTCCATGCAGCATTAAATGGGCCTGTTAGCCAAGACAACCCAATAATGTCGAGCCTCTTGCATCTCAGGGCAAACGACCAAATTGGCAATAATTAACCTATTTTTCTCAGCTGTTTATTAAAAACTAGGCTTAATGTCACTAACTGATTCACTGATTTTGAAACTTGTAAACTTCAACTCACCTTGTGTTGCGTGGAGTCCTGCTCCTGCTCCTGCTTCTGGCCTTCAGGGTTTTTGTCCCCCGCAGACTGACCAGGGCCAGACAAGCTCTGCTCTGAACAATACACATATTGACTGGGGTACCTGAAACACAGACAGGGGAGAAATTTATCAACACAATGCAAAACGGTGATCTGGATCTTCATTCGAGAGGGGCATGCAACTTAAACATGTACATGTCATCAATTCCAGTTACTGTGCAAGTAGATGAAAAAAAAGTGAACAAAAAATGTATTGATTAAAGCCTCCACCTTCTCATTCTTGGTTGAAAGATTTAATGTTCTTCTTATATTTAGAAAAAATTAAGTATAACACTAGGGGTTCCCCCGATAATTTTAGCAAAACCTGGGACCCAATTCTGTCTTTTATGGATTATTTCTCTAAATAATGTGACTTATTTAGTTGCAATTTTACAGAGCAAACTGAACTTCATCTATATACAACTAATAGTGCTTTGCTTTTGCTCTCAGGGGTATGTTGCAGTTGTATGCCATGTTTGGTGCTCTCAGATTGATACGGGGTGATATGTACTTTCGGATGGAGTTATGTTGTGCATTGACAACCCAATAAAAGATACATGTGAAAAAATGTTATTTAAGCCCTTTATCAAGTCATTGGTATTGCGACATTATGGTATGGGATTAAAACAAAGAACAGAATTTCAACAGCACAGTTTGCTGTA
>NW_024619787.1:0-3076 GCF_008729295.1 Plectropomus leopardus | reverse complement strand
CCCCCCCCCCCCATTTGTTTATAGATTATATTTATATAAACACTTTATTAATACTCATTGATATGCATGCATATTGTGATTGATTTTATGTGGAAATTAAATCATATATATATTGACATTTTTTAGCACAGCTTCTATGTAAATGCTATAAACCTTTTACAGAGCATTCTGCTTATCAAAAGGCTGCGGTTCTTTGATTCAGTGAGGGAAAGACTGTATGCTACATGTTAACCATCTTTCCTTGTGTTTTTTTATTGTTATACTTTAACCACATTTAAAGGGCTCACTTTATGACTTTAACAGTGGATTAGGGGAATGTTATCCATTTCCATATTCTCCAGTAGGCAAACAAGGAAAATGCGGCAGTTGTCTGCTCAGATCCATAGCTCTGACCTAAATGTGTCTGACCTGGTTATTGAGACTTGGCAAACGGCATCTCACTCCCTCTGTCTTCCTCGCTCACATGGACAACCACACAAACAGACAAGCGACTGTATCTGATACCATCCTGTATCTCGTTTTTTTTTTCTGGAAGAATCATCATTAAAACATAGATGTCATTGAGAAAGATCTTTTAATATATAAAAAATGTAAATTCATTATTTAAGTCATAGTAATTACATTTGAGAAGACTTTGTCTAATTGAGAACCGTACAAAGTGAAAATAAGATATTTATGTTCACTGTGTGCCGTATACATTTTATATTGCTATTGCTTTTTATGTCTGACTTGCTAATTTACTGTCCACTCCACTGCTATTTCCCGTTCTTGGCCATCTGTGAGAGTAGCCTAGATCATGAGCAGAAAGCCCTCCAGGTCTTCTTCAGCTCTGTGAGTTGGAAATGAGACAAGCAACATTGGTCTGTAGCAGTTGAACTCCCTGTAAAATTATATCAGTCTTCTTGCTTCACTGTAAACACTAATCAGCTGCATCTCTCGTAGGTTACGCTTCAAAATAAACGGTAACTGTGAATAAAGTAAGTCTGGATATTAGAGGTGTCACGTGGAAGTGATCTTAGTGTAGAATGGATGAGGTTCTGCCCTAAGTATGCTGCTATTTTTGTGGCTGTCACATGCAAAAAACTGGGGACATAAAGTCCGACTCATAGCTTTGCATCAAAGGCTTCCCAGAATGTGTAATACCCATGGAGAGACCATGTCAGTAAATGTTGTCGCTGGAAGGTTTATGTTGGATTTTGACAACCTGTCTTCATTCCCTGAAAGAGCCAAATGTTGAAGTTTAAAATTCAACCAACAGAATCATTTCAAATGCAATAATGGGTTTGCAAAATGTTGCAGAAATGGAGTCTATGTTTTTTTTTTTTTTAATGTCATTGTAAATATTTAATTGAAATGTCTGGCTTTTGTTTATTTGTGCCGTATCATAGTTTACTCAGTCATAATACCATGAGCCATGACAGGCGGCATTTCATTGTTTTTGCAGGTTGCAAGGAGGCGTTATTGGCAGCCTCAGTGTCATTAGTGCAGTAAGATGATTGTTTGGCTGCTAAGAAACCACAAGAAACTTTTAATTGGATCAGTTCAAACAACCAGTGTTACTGTAGTGTACCTTTTCATGTAGTCAAATATTACCTTTCTCCAGTAGCTTTAATGTTGAAACTAGGGTTGTCAAATGATTAATTTGTTTGATAGTAATAGTAATAGTCATTGTAATGTGTTTTTAAGTCCATTATTTTGCTTTATAAAACAGTTTTAAAGTCCATATTGTCAAGCTTAAGCAATTCTAACCAGATTGTCTAGTGTAACTTGGAGCATTGTTAAGCCTCCTTCCTGAGAAGATACCATGGCATGGTTCCACTGGATTCATGGGGTATTCTAGTTTCCGATGATACCAGTATCAGCGCTCTAGCTTTAAATCTCAGCATCTTGAAGACAGGAATTTTGGCCAGCTATTAAAAATAAATACCGTGTTATGTACGGACCTTCATTGCCTAGTGATTAACGCGTGAACACTTCCAGCCCTAACTAAAACCTAATCTACAAATGTACTGTTGTAAAGGACCTGAGAGCTACAATATACTGAAGACTCTTTGTCATAACCCTTGTATTTATAGCCACATAGTTAATAAGGGTTAATGCCATTGTTTGGGTCTTCTCTCTGCAGAAATGAATCTCAGGGGCTCACATTCAACTGGATCTCATATTTAATTAATAGCTTACCGGCAGAAGGGATTTTTGAGCAGGCCACTATTTATAACCAGCAGGGCTCTCTCCTTCTTTGCCCTGGTTAGGTCTTAATGAGGAAGAAACTCCAGACTTCTACTCTGAGCAACATCTGATCTAAATTTATTGATTTTTTACAATTTTTATTTTAACATGATGTGGACCAAAAAACATAATAAATCACCTTTGAAAAACCTGCTTGAAACCTAGTTTCAAGCAGGTTTGCATGAAGCTAGTTATTTTAATGATTCCGTTCATTCATTTCCTGTGCCTTTTGGGAAAAGGAGGGAGTTCGGGTGTCACCAGCCAAATTATTTCAGTACAAGGTTGGTCAGCCTAGATGATGCAACATTTATGCAAATATGTATGCAAACCACTCTAGCAGGTCAGTTTGTCTTGTTGCAGCCTTTTGCTCGTCACATTTAGTTTTCAAAGCAGACGACTTCACTGTGGGTTTGTAACATTATAGTAGAAATAGGACATTTTGAGAGAAAGGAGGAAGAAACACTCGTGTGTAGAGAGAGAGAGAAAGAACCAAACTAATGAGCAGAGTGCTTTGCTACAGAAGACCACTAGCTCTCAGTTGATAAAGCAGCCAGTTAATTCGATAAGGCAGCTGTGTACTCTTTCAAGCACAGAATATCTGCTACACCTTGTCAATAAACAAGGCTTCTCAAACTCCAAGTGTTTCCTCAGCTCCTCCATGGAATACTAAGCAGGAGAAATTACTGTAGAACTGTTGCTTAGCAAAAATGGGAAATACACTCAAATTATTAATTCAACCCTTTGTAACGTGGGAAATAGGCTGTATTTATTTATGTTTAAAAACATAATGAACCAACAGTTAGCAAGAAATCTGTGAAAAGTACAAGAAAATTACCTGAAGAATTTG
>NW_024619786.1:0-1381 GCF_008729295.1 Plectropomus leopardus | reverse complement strand
TTTTTGACATTTTTGCCATAGTATAGCCTTGCTGTTTTGGTCATTTCCCAAAAACAGCTGAAAACTGCTTAAAATTACATGAAAAAGCGTGCCGCGACACGCCATAGCATAAACTGTTGCAAAAATGGAGAAAAACACAAAAATTAGGCATGTCCAAAAAATGACCAAAAAAGCAAGGCTATAGTATGGAAAAAAAGTCAAAAATGACATTTCCCAAAAACAGCTGAAAACTGCTGAAAACTACATGAAATAGCATGTTGAGACACGTCATAGCATAAACTGTTGTAAAAACGCCCAAAAACACAAAAATATGGCATGTTGAATAAACACCAAAAAAAGCAAGGCTATAGTATGGCAAAAATGTCAAAGACTGTGGATGTATGTATGTGTTTGTGTAACCAGCAAATTGATTTACAGCTGTCCCCAGAGGGCTTGTCCTTCCCGGTGGCTGGTGATTGGTGCGGCTGGTCGGTGTGGTGCTCCACCAATCAAGGAGGGACAGCGAATGTAAAAGTCCGACGTGCTCAACTGATGGCGGCACTCACCACCCGTACCTCCCTATTGTTATGCTGTTGCTTGAGTTTGTGTAACTTGTAAGAGAGCTTTATTCATGTGTGCGTCCCAGATTTGGGCAAGGGTAAGACAACGACACTGATTTCGAACTGCACTCATCATGTGTTTTGTCTCTATTTAGTTTCACCAAGTTCAGGGGTGCGGGTCTTGCTGTTTTACAATTAGTTACTACAGTAGTTGGTTAGGTTTTATTTTAAAGATATTCATATTTGGAACTGTAATCTTTAATTTGAGATAGTCAGCTCCAGTTTTGTTTCAAGGAGTCCTATTTTTGTTATGTTTCTTTTATTGTTCTGACAGCACGTGGCGGCCCTTATCTGTTTTCCATGTAATATCCACATGTCCTTTTTTTAAATAAATACACCTTAATTCACAATCACCTCCAACAACTGTGTGTGTATTGCCTCCCTTTTCCCCATTAAGAGCTGGGTTTGTAACACAAGGCTATAGTATGGCAAAAATGTCAAAAAATGGCATTTCCCAAAAACAGCTGAAAACTGCTTAAAACTACATGAAATAGCATGTTGAGACACGCCATAGCATAAACTGTTGCCAAAATGTCCAAAAACACAAAAATATGGCATGTCGAAAAAATGACCAAAACAGCAAGGCTATACTATGGCAAAAATGTCAAAAAATGACATTTCCCAAAAACAGCTGAAAACTGCTTAAAACTACATGAAATGGCGTGCTGAGACATGCCATAGCATAAACTGCTGCCAAAATGTCCAAAAACACAAAAATATGGCATGTCGAAAAAGTGACCAAAAAAAGCAAGGCTATAGTATGGCAAAAATGTCAAAAAATG
>NW_024619785.1:0-1029 GCF_008729295.1 Plectropomus leopardus | reverse complement strand
ATGTCTCATCTCAAGTTTTCTTTTATGTATCTCCCCCTACAGTAAACTGTACCACTTATTCTGAAACAGCTATATTCTACATATTATTTTTCTGTTACGGTATTTTTTAAGTATTTATGTCACATTTTTATTGTGATTCTTTGATTCTATATCTGAGTGTTGCAGTACTTTGCCCTTTTGTTATTCCTCTTAATATGTTTATTGTATGTTTAATGTATGCACAGATCCTAGTCAGTGAAAACTTGTGGAGAAATCTTTTTCTCATCATGACGTACCTGCAGGTTATTACTGCTGTGATATAATTAACAGTGAATGCAAAACTTAGTTATTATTGTACTACACAAAATAACGTAATTTCCAGACCAATGCATTGAAAAGAGCAGTGAAATTGCTATTTTTGCTCACCTGTCCAGCCTTTCTGGTGACCTCCAAACAATAGTCCATACACTCTTGCCAAGGATCACTCATGTTGATTATGGATGAGGAGCAAACGTTATACTCCCAGATAGTTACAGATTAACTTCCTGTTGGTGGAAGAAGCGACACTGAAGGTTTTGTTCACAATCAAACAAGCAGTATCATGTAAAACTACGAGCTGGAAAAACGGATAAATCAACCAGTAAATCTGTTCGACAACAACGTAGATGCTGTCAGTTAATTTTAGCAGAATTAGCTCTCTATGCTAGTTAGCTTTCAATAAACTGACGTCGAGTATTATGACAAAAGTTACGGCTACAAATACAAAATTAAGTAGCCGGTTATCGATGTACTGACAGCAAATTTACGTTGCAATACCCTACAGTTTGAGTTTGAATGAGTCAATGATAACTCAACCCACCTCCAGCTTCAGGCAGACCGACCTGTCAGTTTTGACTTTTAGCTAGCTTTACAGGGGGTGGGACTAGAAGCAACGCTCACTCTCATTGGTCAAAAAATGCCGGTGGCTGTAAAATCGTTGTTCTCATTGGCTGAAAGAATGTCATTTATCCGTACAGGAAACCAATAACCAACTTCCTGATAATGCATCCA
>NW_024619784.1:0-1427 GCF_008729295.1 Plectropomus leopardus | reverse complement strand
TTTTTTCCTACTATGTTTTTCTTACTTTTAGACTAGTCGACTACTCGTTTAGTTTAAAATTCTGTATAAACTTCCATTTTAAACAGCAGGGAAATAATTTCTTAAAAACATTCGGTCTGTTAAAGGAACATTTTGTGACACCAAAGTTGAAACTTGTACGATTGTAAGTTGTTGTTGGGGTCAATGTGGAAAAAAAGGCTTATAGCCCGAAGAATGAGTCGTACTCGTCTCTGCATGCACCTGCTGCTGTCTGCTGCTCTCAGTCTGCACTCTTTCAATGATGTGTTTTACTCCCAGCTTGGCTGCCTTTAGGGAACAGGGTAAAGTCTAAAGTGTTTTTTCGGTGCAGATGTCAACTCTAACAACCAAAACATGCACGGCAGAGCAGGATAGATTCGTACGTTACAGCTTCACCGGTGCAACCACAACTAATGCTTTGTGTCACTTGGCTGGTTTTTACTTGTGAGTCAAATGTTTGCACGCTGAAGCGCTGCACCATCCGTCATATTTCACGTTCCTAAACCATAACATGAGAGGGTGATAACTACTCACCTGCTTTCTTGATAAACCTGTTGGGTGAATTCAGATGTCGCTGTTGAGTCTGCGGCTGTCAAAAAGACAACACAGCTTCAGTTTGACGTACAGCTTTCTTTGTTCATTGTGCATCGTTAAAAACTGACACGATGTTTCTGTTCATACCAGAATGTGCGTACGAGTTCAGCGAGTCCCCGCATGCTTGAGGAGGTGCTGCTCCTGCGTCTGCGTCCGAGCGCTCCTGATCACCTGCAGTCACACGGAGAGTCAACATCTTCCAGGTACACTGTCGTGAGTCATGTCACATTTTCTACTCACCTGGATCGAGCTGGGCTGTGGACAGCGCAGAGTAAGAGCCTTCATGCTCTAACGGAACAATCACAGCAACCGGACTCCCATCGTCGCCCAAATTACTGAACGAGCATGAAGAATACATAAGAATTATTACATTTCTAATACCAGGCAACGCCCGAACAGAAAAAAATCAATCTGGCAAAAACAACGAGATATTAGCACAAAAAAGAAGATGTGGAGAATAAATTCTTTCTTTAATAGTCAGACAAACAAAACTCACTCAGTGGTTTTCCATCAGAATGACTAAGCAGCAATTTACAAACGATCAGGATCAAATCTAAAACTACTGACCTCTGCTCTTTCTCCAGTCTGCCGTCGATCTCAAGCTTGGCCTTCTTGGTCTGCACACACACAAAAAAGAAGTTTATGGAAAATGATTTCACCATAATTCTGTTTTATCTGTTACTTCACGACTATGATAGGCATACTTTTTTTCAATATTGTAGCCAATAACAAAAAATTAAATCAAGCCAATCTCTAAAAACTGAAGGTCAACATAAAACTATACAGAAATATTAACATTTGTTTTGAGCTATAGT
>NW_024619783.1:0-1517 GCF_008729295.1 Plectropomus leopardus | reverse complement strand
AGAGAACTGGTCCCTAGTATGTAAAGTTGTTAGATTCTGTTTTGAAAATGAAGAGGTTGTAATAAAATGGCAAAATTATTTGCTCACCCAAATACGAAACGTCCGACTTCCATCAGCCAAAAACGTTTCACCAAAGCTCCAGTGGCAAATATTACCTGTGCAGGGGGCAAAAGTTGAAATACATTAACATCAAATACAGTTTCTATGTCCACTGATTCCTATTTATGTTGATATTAATATTTTTCCTTTCACAAAATATCTTTCAAATCTAGATTTTAAAACAAACCTACTTGTCCAACACAAACGAAGAGGGAAAAAATGATGGTTCCCAGCCTATATAAAAAAAAAAAGAAGTAAGATGACACTGAGCAGGAGGTAAAGTATGAGAATTAAATTAATATAACTTATTGGTCTTCATACCTGATGCCAAAAACCCTGTCAATCAGGAATCCCCCAAAGAAGCAGAGAACCACATTGGGCCACGAGTACCAGGCATACAGCTGCATGAACTTTGCAGTGTTGAGACTCAGATCCTAGCACAGTCAGGGAGGAAACGTATCACATTAATTTCAGTCACTGCATCTGTTTTGGTTTTAATTTTCAGCATTAAAATCTAGTCATCCAGACACCTGGTAGCACATTTAAGAGTAGGCTAATTTGGCTGTTCAGGATTGCTTTTATGCAGATTTAACACAATGACACGTGAATTGTCGCAATCATGCTGTATCACCCTGGTGCTCAGCTTTGCATTGACAGAGGGTGAATTACCTGGAGGACTTGAGTTTGAAGTGCAGCGGGGTTGTCATAACAGAAGTAGCTTCCTGGAACAAAGTATCTACATTAACAGACTACAAAAACGATGATAGCGCATTTCTTTAAAGTCACGTGAGCCGCAGTTGGAAGAACAACAAGAAACTTTATTTAAAAACGCATGCAACTTATTGAACTCATTCACAAATCTTCACGATAACAATTCGGGATGCTGAGGGAAGTTAGGGCTTTCTATTGCTCACCGAATCCTAAGAAGCACATGAAGATCAGGACTACCACTCGGTGCAGGAGGTGGCGGGGGTCACAGATGGCCGGTAAAGGTCGGTCGGGTCCCCCGGCTGTCTGACTCCCGGTGGTCCCCTCGTCCTGATCTCCCAGCAGGCTCTGCCGCTCCTCATAGTCCGCCATGTTCGTTTGTTTGGGATTTGCTGGTGGAAAGTTTACGACAGCGAGGAGGACGTAGAGCGATCACATGATCCTGCAGGAATGTCACGTGGCGTTAGCTTTGTAGCTTGTAGCCATCCGGTGTCTGTGGGCGCGTGTCTGCCGAGTAAAATCCACACAGCTCGCGGGAGCGCGCACAGCGTGTGACAGTGTTTCTGACAGAGTCTGCAGTCCACAGATGGGCAGCAATGACAATTTGCGACGTTTGTTAAGAACTTGAAATGGTTAAAGTGCATATTAACCCTTTGAAACCAGGATCGACGTCACCTTTCTTGTTCTGCCATCATACGCCTTTCTCAAAC
>NW_024619782.1:0-1696 GCF_008729295.1 Plectropomus leopardus | reverse complement strand
TTTTATTGTCATTTTTTCTTGCTCATAGCCCTTTTCCCGTGATTTTGAAATGGGCTAATTCAAGGTGATGTGTTCAGGTTTCAAAGGGTTAAGAGTACCTGAGTGCACATCACCCATCCTCAAATGTATTTACTGATCGATTTTCAAAGATAAAAAATGATTGCTATCTATTTATACACGTGTATAATGTTGATTTGCTACATTAAAAAAAAAACTGACTAATTACGTTGGGGTAATTCCTGCTTTCTCCCCGTGCTTCACTTCTGCCCTGAGCAGCTGGGGGCGCAGTGTTTGGTCCAGAGGACCCACCCTGGTGCCACAGTCAGCGGCTACAGCGTCGCTGTGCTGCGGAGGACGCTGCTCACACCGCGGAAGATGGCGACTGTTTGGAGGCTGCAGAGGAACCTCCGGAGCTGATACCGGGGGAAGGAGAGGAGAAACGCACACTCAGAGCCCACAAACGACCACGTCTACATCAACGGTAAATAACGAAGCTGCAACAGCTCAAAGAGAGAAATTGACAACATTTATCTGACGTTAGAGGAGCCAGTTAATTAACAGCACACAGCCTGAGCTCCAGCTAACGTTAGCAAAGATTATCAGCAGCAGACTGGAGATAACAGCCAGGTAGCTGCTGAGGTAGTTGGGTGTAACGTTAGCCGAGGCTGCTGCCATGAAAGATTGTCGTGTCATTAAGATACTCAGGAGGTTGGTGGTTTGCACATTTTGTCAATCAGATGTATATTTGAGAAAATAAGCCGTTAGCTAAAGGTTCATTAGCTAACGTTGGAAGCTCATGATCAGTTAGCTATCGTTAGCCACTGCTAGCTTATATTGTCTAAGGATCAAACGTTAAATCTAATTACATGTACACGCCGGTAAGTCCGTGTTTTGTATCATAAGTCGTTTATCGTTTATCCATATGAAAAATCACAAGTTTCACGTTTTTTCTTAGGTTGTCAGCTCTAGGTGCTCGTTAGCATTAGCAAACCAACATTTGCTATGAGATGGCTAACGACAGCTAGTCAGAAGCAGCTAACGATATGAGAGGGACGTACTGTATGGAGGGGCCAGCTGCGAAATCTAAAGGGGCACCACCCGTTTCACACAATGGATGTGACAATTAAAAGCACCAAATGCCACATACATGCTATGATGCTTATAGCTTTGTAGTGTCATTGGGTTTCCTGGGTTAGAGCAGATATATCCCAATTTTTAACAATTCATCCTCACACGTTATGAATTGCAGAAATCCAGTATTAGCACAGGGGAAGGTGTTAAACGGGTGACTCTGCGAGAATAAATGGCCAACTCTAATCAGGGTAGTTATTTAATGACAAACGTGCTCCTGAACTTTACATCACTACATGTCTGTCCATGTCTCCACAGACAATAATGTCCCGCTCCCCTGATAATGAGGATGGATGCTTTGTTGCCATGGATACAGAGGACGATGGTGCAGAGCCTGCCGGGATAACAGAGGAAGAAGAGGCAAACATGGGGTCATGCCGACAAGAAGGGAACATGGACAGTGGTGCCAAAGGAGGGGGGAGAACAATGCTGGAGTTGCCAGAGGAAGTTCTTGAATATATTCTGTCCTTCCTCTCACCTTACCAGGAGCACAAGACCGCTGCGCTTGTATGTAAGCAGTGGTACCGCCTCATTAAAGGTATGTATTTCTGCATATTTACAGAGT
>NW_024619781.1:0-1524 GCF_008729295.1 Plectropomus leopardus | reverse complement strand
CCCGTTGTGTGCCGTCCCCAGGTGTACTCCGGCCTCCTCGAGGGACTCCACTGCCGGAGAACTCCTGGGCGGAGGTGAAAGCTGCGGCGCTGCCGTTAACTGGTGCACGTTGTGACCGGTATCCCACACCCTCATCAGAGGTTGCGAGGCGCGGTGGAGACTGACTGCGTGCCCCGGGTCGTCCCGAGGGGAGTAAATACTGCCCCGCATCAACACCAAGAACCGACGCATCCGTTTGACTCTGTTCGTTGTGTTGAGAGTGAACCCGGGGTGCGTCCTGGAGCTCTCCTGATCTGGTTCTGGTGGACCTACTAAGCGCAACAGGAGGGGGGTGTCGGTTAAAACTGTTTTTAGTTGTCAATAAGAGCTGAGTGCGTCTTCTGCTCTGCGCAGGTGAGCGATATTGAGTTCCCGTGCTCAGTAAACTGTACACCTGACCGTTATTCTCCCACTGCATCCGGTGTCTCCACGGTCCGACACCCGCGCTCAAATGGTGCTGACCGGTACCAAAACACACCAGGACATCCAGCAGGCAAACTAATACGAGCACAAACTTCTCCATAGCTCGGCGTGATGGTGTCTCTGTGTGAAGAGCTCCAACACTGAGGCTTTAACGACGGACATTTGCTGGGTGTGTTTTGAATACACTCCACTCCGTCACACAGTTGCGCACAGCATCACCAGAGAGAGAGATAGAGAGCTTGGGTTGAGACGTCTTCAAATGTTTGTAAAGTGAGTTAATCTCGGAAAAATGCAGGTTCAGCTTTATAATGCTTGTCCATGCGCGCTTGAAACTTAGAGCTAAATCACTTTTCCTGTACTACTTTCAAATCCTTTCACAAGTATTTCACCGCTGAACCTTCATCAAAAATTGGTGCACAACTTGGTGAGACATGTTGCAAGAAATTAGTGAATTTACGGCGGGGGGTGTTATCATTATTGTATATTTTGAATTATTTTACTCATTCATTATAATTCTAAGTAAAATTTTAAAATCTTTCTTCGTCTCTGTTTATTCATTTATTTATTTTTAATGTATTTTTCAGGTAATCTTCTGCTTTTTCCCCGTGGTTTTTGATAGAAAGCCAATTTCCTCAGGTTTCAAAGGGCTAGGATGTAATTTCTGCTACATCACATTGTGCATTCAGTATATAATGTTGGTATTGGGAGCGTCTATTTTGAAGTGCTCTGTCTGGGCTGCATTTAACTAACTCGACCTCTTCACCACATGGTGGCAGTGGAGGTGCACTCAACTTAGCTAGAAATATGATTTGAATTTGTATTCATACTTTTTTATTTATTTATTCTATAATGCACATGTGAGAGACTGTTTATATGTATTGTGTATATTTATATATATTTTATATTTTATATGTATATTTATGGAAGTTCATGAGAGACCCATGGGGAAGGGGCAGGTTAGGGTTAAAGAACATTTTGTTACCTCTCTGTATCTGTTACTTTCTCTGCCATGATAGTAGGGCTGTATCACGTGATGCATAAATGTATTATTTATTTATTTTT
>NW_024619780.1:0-3335 GCF_008729295.1 Plectropomus leopardus | reverse complement strand
TCGGCCAGATAATACTTTATAATAAGTAAGTAATAGTAAGTAAGTAATAGTAAGCGGAAGAATATGTATTTTTGACTTTGGGATGGACTTTCCTTTTAAGCACGCCTCCCATTTTGTCATTTTTAAACATATAATAAGTTCTTAATAATACATTACTATACAGTTAAAAGCAGACATAAGGCCATTTTACATTGTTTTCAACAATTATAACTTATCAATATAAATATAGTTGTGTTGTATTATATTGAGGTTTTTTAATGTATTTTTATATAATTTATATTCATTTTTGTTCTTTTGTTGTTTATTTATTTATTTATTTATTCATTCTGTCATTCCTCTGTGGATTTGTAGTTATTTTGACATATGTTTAGACCAACGACATCTCGGGGTTTTATCCTAATAAATCAATCACGTAGTTAGCCTTTATGTTGACTTTGTTAAGTGTTACCCTGCAGTTGAACTAAGTCAGACAGTTAAGGGACTGAAATCATTTTTAGAAACCACTGCACAAAAAGCTAACTTTATTTTGTCTGAAATACTTAACTTGATTAAATATGAATCTGTTTTTTGTATGTGTGCGTATGTTCGTTTAAAATTATAGTGCATGGTGTAATGACTGTTTTCCTGTTATACAGGTACACTCTGGCAGCCCAGGACCTGCTGATGAGATCACGCGGTGTGCTTAAAGAGCGCGGCTGGCGGTTACCCAACGAAAGACTGGGCTCAGGCGATGACATCACAGTGTTTGTCATCCCACTGGCGGGGCAGGAGTCAGACTCATGACAAGGTGTTGCAGAGACTGCTATGACGGGGACGACCCTGAACTGACGGGGCGACGGGAGAACAAAACCCCTTTGTCACTGAGAGGACTCGGTCTGAGCCGCACCTTCATCAACCCAGACCGCGTCACTTTACTTCAGCCCAACCCAGGATCCAACATCATTTGGTTGGTCTCGGTCATGTAACTAAAAATTTTCATTGACATTATAAGAGAACTTTTCCTCCCAGACCTGCTGTTTGTGAAAGTTGCCAGTGAGAATTAAACCCTTGTTGTATTTTCGTTTCCTGTTTATGTTTGAGGCTGGACTGCTACTCAATCCTTTAAATGGATTGCTCATTTTCATGTCATGCCCTGAATGTGACTCTCTTTTGTAAAAAAAAAAAAGGAAAGAAAGAAAGAAAAAGAAAAGCCTCTTGCAGTTTCACAATCATATTTTAAAGAGGATTGCAGTAAAGAATGCAAGGAAGCCAAAGAGATGCTGTTATTGGGGGTGGGTGATACCAAAACTTCAATCCAATACCAAGTAATACAGGGCCAGAAACACCAATATTAATACAGATACTTTTATTATTAAAAGTGGCTTATGTTGTCTAATGTAGGGGAAAGCAGTGTGTCGTGACTTATGAGGTAAATAATCAGTCTACTGGAATAACAGCCAATAATGACCAATTATAGTTTGTAAACCACCAGTTTCATCATAATATGATATTATATCAATTCTCTGGACAACACTGCAGTTTTTGGGACCTGCAATTGACATGAAATGATATCACAAACAGCTGTTTTTTGCTTGTCACACAATGTTAGCTTAAGCACTTTAACATTACATAAATTAGCCTACCGTCTTGCAGAATTTAGCTTTCAATTTAAATGTAATATTTATATTTTTTCTTACTCAGCACTGGATAAAGTCGCTGCATCTCCTGACAAACCAGTGCAGTACTTTCAGCCCGCATACATGTGTTTTGGTCTAACATCATTGAAACAGAGCAGCTAATGTTGCTTCTTTGCTATTAGAAGCTAGCAGACTGAGATGCCCGGCCAGGAAGGTACATTGTTGTTAATCCCATAAAATTTTTCTTTTCATACAGCATGTGCTCTGTATGTTGAGCCTTATTTTCTCCAAAATACAAAATATTTCCACTCTGCTGATTTATTCAAAGGCACTATCCTCGTTTACCCTCTCTTGGCGGCTGGCCATAATCTGCCTGCCGCTGACAGTTGCAAAGAATTTCAAAATAAAGGCACATCCTAAAGATGATGATATGATTGATTGATCAAATTGCATCATTGATCACTGAATAGACATATTGATCCAAATGGTTTACGCAGATAAGTTTTACTCTTGAAAATCAAATGGGTACAATGTAGAAGAGAGAGACTGATGACTATATATTAGTATCAGTCCTATTAATGATGGAATTGATCTTCAAAACAAAAACTTGGTATTGGTGTTTTGGTACTGATCTGCCCACCCCTAGCTGTTATGACAGAAGGATGGAAATCTGTAAATCAATATATAAAAGATAAACAGCAAAAAGAAAAAAAATCATTAGCGTCATGTCTGTACATTAAAGAAGCATGTAGGAAGCAAAAACAGGAATGGACCTTTTTTCAGCACACAGATTCAGTCTGTATTACGTTACTTCCTGTGTTTATGATGAATGATTGATGGCACTTGAAGACTGTTGCACATGCTCTGTGGTAGCCTGTTGATTTGTGACATCTTTTTATTGAATGTGCTCATAGATTTTTTTTATTTTTGTCATCACGATAAAGAGAACAGTTGTGTTTAGTTTAAAAAAATATAAAAAGTAATGTATCATTTCTTTAATTTAACTTTCATTTTTTTAACTCTCAGAGGAGAGTCTCGGTATAGTAAGATGTGATAAACTTCACACATATGCCTTATTAAGATTTGAAGGAGTTTTTTTTCTTCAGATGCACTAAATTTGACTATTAGAAGAACATTCGATGCCCTTAAGTGTACTGCATACCTCTTTTGTACCATTTTTGTTATGTCATGTTGTTATTTAGATTATCAAGATATATTTTTAAAGACAGCTTTTGTTGTAAAACAGCATCAGATGTTTTATTTTTTATGTTTCTATCCATTAACTCTTTGTTTAGAGATGGTGTGTCCTAGAACGTGAGCTACCAAAATATAAGGTAGAGGGATAAAGTGTACCAGCTTAGAAATAAATCTGATTTTTTCCCATTTGCTTTGAACTTGTTTGTTTACTCAGTCCCACATCATACTCAAAAGGAAATTAACCTTCCGTGTGGCCGACTAATGAGTCAAAATAGTTCAGAGAGCCTGTCACTGATAATTGCTATGTTTGACTAAGAGGAAAGTTTAGCTAATGAATAATCACTTTTTCCTGTGCTGAGTCACGGCATAAAAGTCATTGTGAGTTGGTGGTATTGAGTTATTTAAAGGCATAATTAATTTCCAACAACTTCTCACATGTTCGATAAGTATCAAAGTGGTAATCCCTCACTTTGCCACAAATTGTCCAAAACTTTTAATGAGTATGACAAAATACATAAATGA
>NW_024619779.1:0-1978 GCF_008729295.1 Plectropomus leopardus | reverse complement strand
TTCTTCACATCACGCCCTTTTGAAAATGGAAGACAGGAGACAAAATGTTTCTCTTAAGCTTTTATTAATATTTACGTTTGCTTTTTTTTTTAGGATGTTCATTGTGTTACACAGAGAAATTAGCCACACAAATAAAACTGATTGTATTCTCTTTACCTTTAATCTTTTTTTTTATTGTTAATTATATTATTCTCCCTTATCAGTGCTAATACTAAAAAAGTTACACAAGAACTATCACACGGTTAACTAACTTGTGAGCACATCGGGACGGTAAACTAACACTTCACAGAGATAAAACGAAAAAAAAAATAAAAAATAGAATCTCAAAACATAAAGGGGAAGAAAAATATGATCAAAGTAAAAATTAAGAGACAAAAGACAAAATGGACAAGCATTTACAATCACACAGCCCTGCTCAACTCTCCAAAAATAAGTACCACTCCTTTTCCTTATTTGGCAATTTTATTTTCTGGGCTCCAGCCGCTATCCCTTATTTGGTAGACGCTCCCATGCCCGATTACTTTCAGTTTGGGAGGAGCCAAACATTTACATTCTACACAGCTCTCTGGACAGCAACATAAGTGCCTAAAACATAGCGACATCCTGGTTTGACATCACAGTTTGCATTATAGCACAAATCTGAACATATAGATTTGCCTTATTGAACGCAACAGTTTTAAATTGCACTAACTGATGGGCCAGAGGGGAAGTGACTTAAATCAGATTATTGCCATTTTCATCACTACCATCATTAATATCTCTCCAAAAACTCAAATCCGAGGCCTTTCCACTGACCTTTCTGTCACTGTCGTCCAAATCACCGCTCCATCTCTACTTCATCAAACACGTTTGGGAAAGGAGCACTAGACAGCATGTGAAAGAAACCTCCAACTGACTCATAAAAATGATACTGCTTATTAAAGAAAAAAAAAATCAGATGCAACACTGCATCAGAACACAAATGCGTGCACACATACAGCGATGGCACGCTTACAAATGCACATGCGCTCCAAGGATTGGGTCTAAATATGGGTCCTTTTAAAAATGTGATCAGTCCAATGGCTACATGTTGTAGGGCAGTGGTAAGCTGTGTTGAATTTAGAATAAGTGGGCTTTTAGTTTTGGCAGTAAGGATGCTTTTTGGCTGCAATTCCAGATTGGTTCAAGGTGCAGATATTGGCTTAAAAAAAGGCTAAATTGTTTTGCTGTTTATGACTGAGGCTGTACCAAAAAGGTACAGCCCTATTCTTTTTTTTCTGAGTATGTTGGCAGTGAAGGGGCTGGTACATTGTCTTGATAAGTCACAGGGGGCTTTGTTGGTCTCAAAACTAAATGACTTAACTTTGCCATAGGACCCTGGCCCTCTTTGCTGCATTACTTGTGCTTACAGGATGCAAATTTGCGATTTCTAGGATAGCAAGGGAATGATCCACCCTACTCTCTCAATGATTTGCTTGAACTTTTTCCTTTGTAGAGTCCTTTTTACACTGCACAATTAACCTGCTAACACCCACTAACATCTGGCTTTTTGATATAATGGGAAAGGTTATAATCAGCATTCACATCCCGGTCAAATGACTCGACAGTAGTCACGCGTATTTATTTGATCTGACTCCACTCGTCATTGATGCTAACCCCCTAAACCCCCAAACCACTTTTTTTCTGTTTGAAAAGCAGTGTATCAGGGTATATAGTAGTGTTGTTGATTGATTTTGGTCCAATTATTGACATGAGTGCAAAGTATTAAAGCTCTACATATTGTGTTATAAATATGCACAGAGACCGCCTTCTAAAGGTTGAAACCTGACTATTGCAGTTTAATTTTGCTATTAACTGATCCCGGAAGCATGAGCCTACTTTAGGGAGGGGCTGTGGATCGAGAGGTGGCATGGGTGGGTGACTGAGCATGTCTTAGCCCCCCTCCTAGCCCCACCTATTTTTGAGACCTTTTCACATTCCAGGGAGGAAGCAGTCATGC
>NW_024619778.1:0-2596 GCF_008729295.1 Plectropomus leopardus | reverse complement strand
TGTCCTTGTCCTTGCTGCGACTGCGATGGCGATGAGATTTGCGCTCTGAGCTGCGCGACCTCCTCCTGTCGCGACTGCGGGAGCGACGCTTTCTGTCAGAGCGCTCGCGGCTGCGCCTCCTATCCCTGTCCCTGTCTCGGCTCCTGTAAAAAGGAGGAAGAGAAAGACATAAAAACATTTAGTTTAAAAACCTTCTGCCTGATTATGCAGCGGAACACGAAGTTACAGGGTTCCAACGCATTTTTATGGCAAAAATGTCAAAACTCCACCTGTTGTTCAGCAACTTTACCTGCTGCGTTTGCGTTCCCTCTCCCTGTCCTTGTCTCTGCTCCTGGACCTCCGGCGATCTCGGGATCTGCTCCTTTTCCTGTCGGATGCGCGACTCGAGTGGCGGCTGTTGGAGTGACTTCGCCGTGATCTCCGGTCCCTGTCCCTGTCTCTATCTCTGTCCCGTTCTCTGTCTCTGTCTCTGTCTCTCTCCCTCTCACGCTCCCGCTCTCTCTCTCGCTCCCTCTCCTTTTCACGCTCCTTCTCCCGCTCTTTCTCCTTCTCTTCCTCCTCTTTGCGCTTCTTCTCCCGTTCCTCCCTCTCGCGCTCACGGTCTTCTCTGTCCCTCTTAAGGGCTGGGCTTTCGCCTTGGGGCTCCTCTGAGCGACGACGTAGTTTCTCCTGAAAGTAAATAATCAAGAATTATGATAAGTCCATCAGGAGGATTTTAATTACAGCAAAAATCATACGTAGTTTAGGGGGAATATCTAAAACATTTACTTTGTTCAAAAGTAGGGAAGAAAAACAATATACTATAGCAATATCTTTACCTGTAACACTGTCAATGCTCTGTACAAAAGCGTGTCATTTTATGTATGTTTTCTGTGACCTGTGCGCCTGTTACCTTGAGCTCCTCCACAGTGGATTTGATCTTGGCGTAGCCCATGTGTTGCTTGCCCATCAAGTGGTCGTCCACTCTGGACTGTGCGTCGCCCACAATGAGGAAGGCCCCACACACCTCACACACCTCCATCTGCTTCTCCTGGGCTGCAAAGCTCTCGATGGTCTGGATAAAAGGTACATGCATATAGCATCATGATACAACGTAATAAGCAATATGTTTCTGTCTAATTTGCAGATTTGAAATTGAAAATCAAGATGCTTCTGAAGGGATAGCTTTAGCTAACGAATGTCAGTGCGACAGGTGGAATAATTCAGAGCCCAAGCTTTGTTCGACTTTGATCATTTGTATCAGAAAACAAAACATGTTTGCAGACAGAGCGCGTTACATGAGCAGTGCCCACTATGCTGAGCAGCGTTTGTGGGCCGATCGGCGCGGAGCTGACTGACTCACCGAGGGGGTGGAGCTGAGCAGCTCCCTCTCCTCCTTCAGCTGCTCCACCAGCTTCATCATTCCCTGGGCCTCCTCCACTCTGCCCTCCGACCCCAGCTCCTCAATCTGAGCGAAAGCAAAACAGAGGCAAGTCAAATCACAATGCAGTGCCATAACACTCACAACTAGATTTGGGAGGTACCAATAAGAACAGTGATGTCTTATATCACTTAACTAAGGTTATGTAAGGGTTAAAGATTGTTACAAACCTGCACAACTAGGTCTTCAATCTTCTCTGTTAGAACCTGGACCTTCTCCTCATTCTTTCCTGATGGACCAGGACCCTGCAGAAATAAATATCTCAGGTAAGCACACAATGTCCATGTCACTTTTGGGATATTTTTTCCATCACACTGTAAGATGACAATGATGTCAAGAGGCTGTGTGTAAACGGTACCTAAGTTTAAACAACAACTGAAGCCACATAAAAACTAATAAATCAATAAGCATGCGTTTCAGAGCAATGTGCCAAAAATACAAAAGCACACACCCCTGCATTCTGCTGAGCCTGGGAAAGCGCAAGCCGGGCATGCCCTCTGCGAATCCGCCGTTCCACCTCTGCCAGGAGCGACTGCAAATACCGCAGGAAGTCCCGCTCATAGCCCTCCTTCATGAACCGGGAGCTTTTCTCATACCTGAACACAGAGGAACAGAGGCACTTTAAATTGTGTGGACATAACGACACATCAAATTATGTTCGAAACTACGATAAGAACTTACGTTATTCTAAGATTTTCATCGTGGATTTTCTCACAAGGGCCTGAAAAAGAATTGCATTATCATTTTTATTATCCTCGAATATGACAAACGCATTTATCTTTTTTGATATTATTGTATTATCAAAACATGTTTATATCCTTACGTAATATGTGACTTACCCAGATCAGACCTGGTGTTTGTGAATAGCTCAGCTGGGCAGAAACCACACAGATAGTATCGGCAGACCTTCTTGAACAGAGAAGATTTTCTTTAATGATTTGTCACAAAGCATTCTTCTGGAAATCTCTTTCTTAATTTTAGAGTTACATTTGAGTAAAGCCACAATAGGTAATTCAAGCTAACGAGGAACAAATGAACTTTGCACGTTAGTCCCTCAGGAGATTCAACACTTAAATGTTCTAACTTATTCCAAAAAATGTATAAAGTAACACATCAAGTCTTCAAATCAAGGCGAAAACACTCATTTCATTTATTTATTTGGCCCACGTTACTATA
>NW_024619777.1:0-1109 GCF_008729295.1 Plectropomus leopardus | reverse complement strand
ATTGGTCAGTGTTTGTAGGTCTTCCGTTTCTTGGTATCTCTGCACTGTAACTGCAGCCGCGGGAATGACTGTGACAAAGTAAACGGGCACTTTCTACTGTGAAAAATCTCCAATGAAACCTTTTAATCGAAATCTTCACACTCGTACATGTTCTAAGAGAAATATGATCCGAAACCGGTGAGAAAACATTAAACTGGGTGGTATGTGTGTATATCTATCTATCTATCTATCTATCTATTTATCTAGACAGATAGAACAAGATGTGCAGTATATGTGTAATATTTTGACATCTGAATCACTAATATCAATTCCTTCTATTCTGAAAGTCAGTGACACAAGTTTAACATTTGACCCTGTCGTCACATTCATCAATGATCTGACAGTGGTGAAAGGTCCCTGAAACCTGCCCCAAACTCAGGGGGTCCACCAGAGAAGAAACCCCATCTGGGACCAGCAGCTGACGATTTGGCTGATGTAAAGGACTCCAGTGATGAAACTTTGCAGCCAGAAGATAAGGTGGCAGCCTACAATGACCTCAAGATACCCAAGGGAGATCCTTTTGAGGTTTTATGGTGTTGAATGGAGCATGCTAAAATGTTTCTTAGTCTGGCAGTGATTGCACGGAGTGTTTTGGCCATCCCTCCATCATGCACAGCCAGTGATAGAGACTTCTCCTTCAATGGATTTGTAATTCAAGTATGGAGAACCCAGCTTAAACCAGAGACTGTTAAGGATATTCTTTTTCTACACAGCATCCTCCAGTCTTTCTGGGCATGGGTGGGTGCACATTTTCAAAAATGGACCCGTGTAGGACTTGGGAAAATACAAACATTGGAGATGACTGTAACAGAGTATAGCATGCAGCTGAGAAATGATTGTAACGGCACACAAAATTACATGTTTCCATGACGTTAGCATGTAGCTACATGTAGCAATATAGGCAATGTAATGCAAACATTTATAGTAGCATGCTTGAAGGAGATATTGGAAACAGAGCGTTCGGAACAAACTGAAGCCGGAGGGTTTGTTTACAGGAATTACTTTTACATGTGTTTACCTCAATATTTTAAACTTTAGCCATGTTTAATATATACATCCGACATTGTACC
>NW_024619776.1:0-1003 GCF_008729295.1 Plectropomus leopardus | reverse complement strand
TATTGAATACATTTTTTTCTTAATTTTGATGAGAAATTTCCCTCAAATTCAGGTTCTTGTCACTTTTAGATCGCTAGAAGCTAAGAGAAAGAAAAAGATGCACAACCTGTCTTTTTCAAGTTTTTTTTTTGTCTTTTTGGCTTTTAATAGGGCAGCTTTTAAAGTGAAAGGGGGAGAGAGAAGAGATGACGTGCAGCAAAGGGTTGGAATCGAACCTGTGGTTGCTGCTGCAAGGACATAGCCTTTGTACATGGGGTGAGCAACTGGGCATCCCACCACCTGACAATCAAACAATCAGACCTCCCCCGTCCACTGAGACACTTAAAACCCGTCTTAAGACCCATCTCTTTTCTTTCGCCTTTTAACCATCACTACGATGACATGTCAGACCACACTGCATGACTCTACCTTTATTTTGTTTTATTTTATTTTTGTTTTATTGTCTGTGAAATGCTATCTTTGTGTTAGAATTTTGTCAATTTTGTCATATTGAATGCTTTTATTGACTTTACTTACTTTCTCCTATTTATGGTGGTTTGTTCATTTCTTGTGTTTTTATTTGTAATGCCTCTATTTTATTTTATCTCCTTGTAAAGCACTTTGGTTAACATTTGTTGTTTTTAAATGTGCTGTATAAAAAAAATTAATGTGACATTTGACCACAATGTGATGATATAAGAGGCGGCTTCCAGCGACAGTACCTGACCACAATTTTATACTAAAATCTAATAAACTGCTCGCTCTTCTTTCTCAGGAACACCAAAATCTTTGCTTTGACAAAGTCGTCCTCTGGTCTCCGCAAACACACTGAACCCAAACTGCACAAACGGTGAGTGAAAATGTAATTATCTGGCTAACGTGAGCTGTCAATATGTTAATTTGTCATGTTTCATTGATGTTATGATAGTAACATTAACTTATCTTGAAGCCAGCCGTCTGCTGGGCTTTAAAATCCACCAGTCTTCATTAAAAAGGGTTTGGGTTTTTAATTTATTAAAAAAAA
>NW_024619775.1:0-1620 GCF_008729295.1 Plectropomus leopardus | reverse complement strand
ATCATTAAAAGACATTACGCTATAGTATGCCATCCAAATATCATGATAAACCTCAAAGTATAGTGCATCAACCAAAAGTCATAAAAAATGTAACAATATGGTATAAAAACAGACAAACATATCATAGTATGTTGACAGAAAATCATGAAAAATGTCATGGTATAGTATGTCTAAAGAAAATCATGGCAAAAACTTCATCGCATAGTATGTCAACCAAAAACCGCCAAAAATGTCATCGGATAGTAGGTGATGCAAAAATTATGAAAAACGGAGTATTACAGTGTATTGCAAAAAAATCATTAAAAAAAAACACAGTACAGTAAGTCATCAAAAGTCATATAGAGCTTTAATGTTTAGTATGCCATTAAAAATTCATACAAAAATTTGCAGTATAATATGTCAACCAAAAATTATGGAGAGCATCAAAAATTGACCAAAATTCATGAAAAACATCATATGTGAACCAAAAGTCACGGGATGTCATGATGAAAGTGATGAGAGAGATGAGATGAAAATGTCATACTGCAGGACTTCATCCAAATCACAAAACAAAACAAAAAAAATCATAGAATAGTATGTCATCCAAACATCATAAAAACCTTAGCGTTTAGTATGTTCTGCAAAAACAGCCAAAAACACCATAATAATGCATGTCGAAAAAATGACCAAAAAGGCAAAGCTGTAGTATGGAAAAAATTTCAAAAAATGACATGTCCTAAAAACATCTCATTACAGCTCAAAACAGCATAAAATAGCGTGCAGAGACACGCCAAAGCATAGAATGGTGCAAAAACAGCCAAAAAAAACCCATAATAATGCATGTTAAAAAAATGACCAAAAAGGAAAGGCTATAGTATGGAAAAAAATTCAAAATGTGACATGTCCTAAAAACAGCTGAAAATATCTCAACAGCATAAAATAGTGTGCAGAGACACATCATAGCATAGAATGGTGCAAAAACAGCCAAAAAACACCATAATAAATGCATGTTGGAAAAATGACCAAAAAAGCAAGGCTATAGTATAGGAAAAAATTCTAAAAACCACATGTCCGAAAGACACCTCAAAACAGCATAAAATAGTGTGCAGAGACACACCCAGCATAGAATGGTGCAAAAACAGCCAAATTCACCATAATAATGCATGTCGAAAAAATGACCAAAAACGCAAGGCTGTAGTGTGGAAAAAATTTTAAAAAATGACATGTCCTAAAAACAGCTGAAAACACCTCAAAACAGCATAAAATAGCATGCAGAGACACGCCATAGCATAGCATGGTGTAAAAACAGCCAAAAACACTATAATAATGCATGTTGAAAAAATGACCAAAAAGGAAAAGCTATAGTATGGAAAAAATTTCAATAATTGACATGTCCTAAAAACAACTCAAAACACCTAAAAATAGCATAAAATAGCGTGCAGAGACACACCACAGGCTATAGTATGGAAAAAATTTCAATAATTGACATGTCCTAAAAACAACTCAAAGCACCTCAAAACAGCATAAAATAGCGTGCAGAGACACGCCATAGAATAGAATGGTGCAAAAACAGCCAAAAACATCATAATAATGCATGTTGAAAAAATGACCAAAAACGCAAGGCTATAGTATGGAAAAAAT
>NW_024619774.1:0-1524 GCF_008729295.1 Plectropomus leopardus | reverse complement strand
AACACCTGGTTTCTGTATTAGCCCTTTTTAGATTTCTACCTATTCCAGTTTTAATCTTTCTAAACATGAAACAGAGTTGTCATTTCATTCGTCTGGCACTGGTCTTATAGTAATTCGCAGCCAGTTGACACAGACTTTGTTGAGACCAACAGTGAAGTGTGCTTAACAGATTATGACGTGCTGAACAGACAAAAGCTTCAGCTCTTACGTCCACAAATTCCCTCTTTAAGGTTCTTTTTGCCACAATGTTTTATCGTCACACACAGCTCAACAGTGATAAATGTGTTTGTGTCTGGTGTAAAGCATGAGTGGAGATACACACATATTCGCACATCATTTTTACATCTGGGCCCAGAATTGTCAGATGCTCATGCAGGCAGCTGATTGGAGATGAATGTCTTTTTCACCAAGAACCTGCTGGATTAAAGACTCACTATTTTGGGCTCCCCACTGATCCTCTGTCTGTCTTGTTCTGTATATTTATTTCTAATTTTTACTCTTTATCTTTAATTTCCCCCCCAGCATCTTTTTTTTTTTTTTGACTTTTTTGCCTTCTTCAGCTGTCTGTCTTCTTTGCTTAAATTATAATATTTGAAATTGTCTTTGACTGTGTTCTTTCTTAAATTTCCAGTCAATTTTTTATCCGTAAGAACTGATTTAGCCAGCTCTGTCTTCCTGCCAAATGTTAATAGCAGTCTTAGTATTTTCTTTTTTTCATGCAACACTGACAATTATCATTGACTGTGCTGCAATTATGCTGGAATAGACTTAAAAAGAATTTATTGTGGCATAGTAATCACTCTGTAACTGAATAAGATTTAAAAGCGGAATTAAACTTTAATTGGAACCTGTTCTGGTTGTGGGTGTAAAGATATCCAGCTAATCAAGTATTGATTACCATGTGTATGTTCAGTGTCTACTTCATTGTAAAGTTCAGATGTTACACTTGAAACTCGAGTGGAAATGTGTTGTACTTTGCCTGCAGGAGACATCCGATGTTTCCCAGCCTGCTGCTGCCGCATCGGGCCCATTAGGGTCTCTGTCTGCCTGACATGTTATCAGGCTGCTGAAATTACCATCCAAGCTTAGTATTCTCATGCAAACTATGAGCTCTCACTCCAGGCCTGTATGAAACAGTCTGCCTGTTACCTGTCTCTCCTCTATTCCTTTTAGCTACCCATCTTCCTGTTCCCTTTTCACTCTATTGGCTCACCTCTTCCTCCGCCTGTCTGGCCTTTTCCACTTCACCTGACTCTTCATTTTACTCATGTCTCTCTGTACCTGTCAGGTGGAATATCGATGCATTATTAATGATTCAGCGGTCCTTTCTTTACTTTATCCATCCATCTGTTCCTTATAGTGAAGCCGCTGTAGAGAGCAGACTCGCGTCAAGCTTGGCTTCCCTTCAACAGTAAAGCTGAAGGAGAGCTGTGCAGCCTGACCGGCTCTTATCCTCACCTGTTACATACACTACCTGCACTGCCCTAATGACTAGATGGAGACAAATTGAGTTGGTTTCAGGTG
>NW_024619773.1:0-2085 GCF_008729295.1 Plectropomus leopardus | reverse complement strand
ACCCTTTATGTCACCAGGTTATTGTTGCTGATACATTAATGTGTAAGCAGATTGTGTAATGTGTAATGTTGTTGCTATCTGAGATGGAGCTCATTTAACTACTCTATATACTGCTCTATAGTTAAATATATTGCAATGCATGATATCTCAAAGTAACAAATATATTGCATATACAAATAAAAAGAACATTATTTGCCCTTATGGCTGTATTTAAGAATAGTATCTAAGTAAACGCTTAATTACTTTTTTTTTTTTTTTTTTTACCACTTATTATAATCATAGGGACAAGGAGTTAGAGCCTCCTATGATGTTTGAAAAATCCCCCAAAAAAGCGGTGGTGGCTAAATCACAGACCATGGTAACTATGCACAAAAATAAAGTATGAAAATTACAGCCAGGCTGTCAAATGCTGGAATTCCCCTTTATAACTGAGATGATTATGATTTAGCCTGCGTTTGTCCGCTTACAGTCAGCTCTGGTCTTTGTCAGGTTGTAGTCGGCCCTCAGTGAGCGGATCGTCTTGATCACAGTCATTACGAACTCCATGTCGCGGTCGACCTCCTCACTGTGCCAGCAGAACTACAAGTCACAGACACACACACACATCAAGACAGAAAGAGCATGACCAAAAAAGTTAACTTCGGTTACTAATGTAAAACTACTATGTAAAACAAGTGATGTCACATCTGAAATTGCAGCTTTATATAGGTTTGGGGGATTTTTAAGCAAAACTAATTCACTCTTTCTTTATCTCACCTCCTCTGTATCAGGGTACGATGTGACGCAGATGCTGGGGGGATCACTCTGAGGTCGTCGCCGTGGTAACCTCTGGTAGAGTTCCTCGGTGACGAAGGGCATCAGGGGTGACAGGAGACGCAGACCGACTTCTAAACACGTGTAAAGGGTCTGTCTGCACACCAGGGCCTGTCTCTGGCTGCTGCTGTCCTCCTCTGCTTTACTGAACACTGGCTTCACACTTTCCTAGAGGACATGAAGAGTGGGAGGGAGGCGGTGAAGAAAAAGTTGTGTAATGTTTTTTGTACAGTCATCTGCTAAAACAAACTTTTTAACATGCCCTCACTAAGTTTGCAAAATTATGGAAATATTTGAGGTGGAGACTTTACATGGGAGTTAACATGAATTTATGCAGATTAATGATGAGAATAAAATGGAAATATCAGGGTTATCGGCTCACATACTTTATTATTATCAACTACCGTTGGCAGATACAATCATTTCAGTTTCCATATAAATCCATTTATCTTAAAGATCACTGATTGTAATTTTTAATTTTCTTTTTTTTTTCTTCTTTTTAAGAAGTAGAACTGACAGCATAGACGAACATTTTTTATAACCTTTTGTTAAATTAAAAATGTTTATTAAATAACTATAACTTTATAAAATAACTATTAAATGACACTTTCTCCAAAACTGCACCAGGTCACAGCACCCTCTGTCATCTAAAAAAAAAAAAAAAAAAAAAGAAAAAAAAGTGCTCCAGGTTACTGTACAGATTTTTTTTTTGCTACTAATAAAATTCAGCTTAAAAATAGAACAGCTCAAACAAATGTACATATCAGACAAAAGGAATCTGAGAAAATATTTTATACTGTATATATAAGTCTATTATAAAGAGTCAACCATTTAGTATCTACCCCAACTATGTATTTATTTATACAAAACTATTAATGAAAGAGTATCTATATACAAGAGTTTAATGGTGCGTACTGTATACATTAACTCCTGCAGCGAGCAGCGTCCTCCTGCTTGCTGCACACTGTGTGCACGGTGCAGGAGGAGAGAGAGAGCAGACGAAAGGGCCCTGCGCTGCTGGGGGCTGCAGCTGCTGTGACAATAGTTGTCTGTACCACTGTGCAAGCAATGTGAACCATCTTGCAGAGCATGCATGCAAATTTCAATAGGAAGGAATCGGCTACATCTGAGACTGACCAGCTGGTGACCGGTCACAAGCAATCAAGCTGAAAAATGGTGGATTCCGGTCACCGGCCGGTTGATCAGTGCATCTCCAACTAAAGGGGAAGATCGTCTAAATTAAGAATTCCAATATGTTATTTCCACGTCCTT
>NW_024619772.1:0-1037 GCF_008729295.1 Plectropomus leopardus | reverse complement strand
ATAATAGGCTATATGAAACATAGGATTAAACATGCCACCCCCTAAAAGAACCTTGTTTATTTTTGGTTAATAAGAGTTTATTTATGTTTATAGTAAAACAATACATAAACCGTCATTGTCGCATGTCTAAATAAACCTTACGGTGAAAATGTCAATAAATAGATGAATAAATCAAGTCTAATTATTCTTAATTACAGAAGTTCTGATCAGTCATGAATAGGCACAATCATAAAAAAATAATAGTTATTTACAGACTATGTCGGCTAATCTGCAAGAAGCTTGTTTGTTCTTTACAATTATTCACAACATAATTACAGTCGTTTAGGCAAACTCATTATAGCCCAGTGATTAAGATCTGTGTGTGTGATGCAATAATGGCATTAGAATGTGCCAGAGGATCCACATTTTTCTGTAACTTTAAACCAGTTATCATGAACATTCTGACTCAACTTAATGACTGAAAGGTAAAAAAAAAAAAGTCAAATCTACAAAATAAGGTTTTTGTCATACAGAGTATATTTAATGTATTTGATGATATTGATATTTGATGTTTCGTCTGAATAGCAGAGCAATTGAAAATAGCTCACTGTTTTGAAAGTAAATTTTATTATTTTACATGATTTTGTATGTATTTGGCACACCAGGATACTGTATATACTCTTTATTGAAAAATAATCTTGTGACATTTATTGTTAGCCAAAGAACCCAGCCCTAATATGCCCTGTTTGACACAAATTACTACAAATACAGGCAATAGCACTGTAATAAAGATGTATTTCTCACTGCCAATATTATGATTTTTAAAAATAATTATATTTTCCTGGTTTTAAAGGGTGCAATTACAGTAAAATTATGTAATTTTCTGAACTTAAAGTACTCTTCTAGTTGTTCCGTTCTTTGTCTGTATGTACTTCATCATCATATCCACATTACTGATAGCCCTAACCCTCTATATTCATTCATTTTTTTGTGATCAAATGTGCACCAATAGTCAACCCTACATAGCTTTGCAGTGTCAATATTAAGGTATTTGGTAA
>NW_024619771.1:0-1282 GCF_008729295.1 Plectropomus leopardus | reverse complement strand
GAAACATTAAAGTCAACAAACACCAGCGCTTTTGTTTTTAGTTTGTTGAAGAGAAAGTTACTCCAAATAATTATTCCAATTTAACTGGGCTCCATTGCAAAAAAGAGGAGTGTTAGGCTTTTTTTAAGTTTAGCAATAATAATAATAATAATCTCAATATTTAGTACAGAATAGAATAAACATCTCTATACTCCACTTGTGGAAAATTGTCTTCAGCTTTACATTCACTTAAAAAAAAAAAACGTACTCTGTCATGGGTAAGAATACATGAGATAAAAACAATAAATAGGTGATAAATAAGTAGGACCAAAGGTTGGGATGAAAGTGCTAACAATAAATGTATATCTTAAATAGACATGAAAATGCTAAAATTAAAAAAAAAAAGACTGAATTTCTCTTGATTGTTTCTGAATACAATTGAAAATGTTTTCTCTTCATTATTCATGTGTGTTTAAAAGTGATTGATTTATGTCTTTATAGAGTACACAAGTCCAGGCTGTAAAACATACTGCCCTGTCAATTTACAAAGTAGCCAACATTAAAACATCAAGTTGAGCACAAGCACTGGCAAATATGCAATCTTAATCAATACCCCGTAAATCTCTTTCTAGACATTTAAAAAAAAATCTTTATTAACCCCCATTTTTTGATATGGCAAGTCAATTGACGTTGCTGCATGAAAAGCAATGTCTGTTATACAATATCAGTTACAGTAAACTTATAAGAGCTGAAAGTACATTTTGCTCAGTCATTGATAATCAATTAATCTGTGGTTCCAGCTTCTTCAAAACAAGGATTCGATGCTTTTCTTCTACATTTGTAATCAGTTAAATAACAGGCCCAAACCCCGAAAAATAATAGATTA
The DNA here is from genome assembly GCF_008729295.1 of Plectropomus leopardus. Lineage (NCBI taxonomy): Eukaryota > Metazoa > Chordata > Actinopteri > Perciformes > Serranidae > Plectropomus > Plectropomus leopardus. The sequence continues at coordinate 417 of NW_024619771.1, read as the reverse complement.
ATTAGGAAAATAATTTTCAGACTAGTCAGTAATTTGCAACCATAAAAACCTCCTTGGTTGCCTTCCCCATTGTTCTCAGGACTGAGTTCAAGGCGTACAAGGATGTGAAACCAGTGAAGCCCATTAAAGCTCCCTCTCAGTACAAGCCCCCAGTGGAGGAAACCAGTCTGGAAACCAGCTACAGCGCCACGTACAAGGGGGAGCAGGTGAAGGCCCACCCCACTGACAACAAGCTGCTGGAGCGCAGGAGGATACGCAGCCTGTACAGCGAGCCCAGCAAGGAGTCTGCCAAGGTGAGCGCATGTCCACACACCCACTGATACTTTAGGTCTATGAAATACTGGTGACGCCATTTACTATTACTATTTCCTTTACGTTAACTTAAAGTCATTATAATAACTGCTTGAACCTATTTTT
>NW_024619770.1:0-2069 GCF_008729295.1 Plectropomus leopardus | reverse complement strand
CCAAGTAAAATCTGTTGAAAAATAATTAAAATGAACACCTCATTGCACCAGAGGCGATGCAACGCAGCAGGCCAACCTTGTTTCAGGGCAACCTTGTGTGTTTTTTAAAATGTTTACTTTTCCAGCCTTTATGGCTCATGATTAATAAAAACACCGGTCTGAGACATTACACTTCTTTATTTTTTACATCTGTCAAATGTTTGCGGAGGCAAGTCAGTGGTGCATGACTACATGAACAAATGTAAAAGTTAACTTTGAAAAGAAATAACCTTAGTTATTATTTATTTAGAGTTTTGATTGACGATGCTTGTTTAATATGCATGAGCAGACAACCCCTCAAGTGCGTCAAATGAAGCTACACTCTGGTTTTTGCATGGAGGGCTCACATGTGGATGTCACCATGACATGAGTGTGACACTGCTAAACATAGGGTTAATAAAGCAAACTACAGATCGAGTGACAGTGGCAGTAGAGGTGAGATAGCGACAGAGCTAGGGGTGGGTTATATGGCTATAAAATAGTGTCACAATATATCTAGGTGTTTTTGCAATAACGACATTCGAAATGGGAAAGATTAAAAAATACACAAAAGAAAGCAGGGAGAGAAGAAATGCAGTGAATAGGTGATGGAGCTGCTGCTGTAATTGTCACTGGATTTGGTCTCGTTTTCAATTCTTTTTCCTGGAAAGGAAAAGAGAGAAAAAAACAGAATAAAACCAGAAGACAGTTTGACATAGGAGAGAAGAAGAGACAAAAAGAAGAAAAGAGGCGACAGAGAGATGAAAGCTATTGACTCTGTGTGTACATCAGAAAGCCATAAGGAAGAGCTTGATTCCTTGACTTTTATCCACTGTAATTACCATCTCCCACTGTTGGAGGGAAATTTGACTTATCTCTTTGGAACAAGTCCGCCCTTTTCTCTCTCTCTAACTTTCCCCATGTGCTCGATAACGCTGCTTCACAGGGGGCAGCGAGGGAAAAATTCAAAGCCTCGAAAGACGAGATGAGGGGAACTTTGCTCTGTGCGAGAGCCGCAGCATTGAAGGAGGCAGAAATGTGAACATCGAAAGCGAAAAGCTCTCTCAGCCAGATGAGGAGGAAAGGTAAAAGAGTAGCAGAGCGGGCTCGTGAGGATGAGAAGGGAGAGCTTTAAGAATACCAAACGAGCAGAAGTGAGGGTAGGAGACGAGAATAGAGAGTGATGAAGAGACAGGCGGAGAAAGGCTGCAGGGTAAAATAGGACAAAGATGAATGGACGCGGATGGAAAAGTATTGGTTTCACAGGACGGGGGAGAACGACAGCAGGCGGCGGGGGAATTGAAAGGGAACAAATAAGTAAGAAAAATGGAGTGACGTATAAAAAAACACAGAGTGAGATAAGAAAAAGGTTGTTAATTCATGACAAGGCAGGGTAAAAAGACAGAAAGCACCAAGGGAAGAGAGGAGGAGACAGATGGACTGAAAGGAAGACAGATAAAGGCCCAGAGGGGTGGGTTATGGAGAGAGGAGCCGGGGGGGGGGGGCAAGTTAAATAACAGGAGAGTGAAGGTAGTTGTCTTGTCATCAGAGTCATCGACCACGAGGGAAATCAGGCGTGAAGCTCCTCAACAAGTCATTTAATCTACTATTGAGTCTTTAAAGCTAATTTTTTACAACACAAATGACAGTGTGTGAATGGAGAGAGGCTGTTTCATTTGCTGCAAATGGAAATCAGCTTGTTTTTATCAACTGGAGTGTCATTTTACTGATCCCAGCACAGTGCGCTGTCTTGTTTAAAGATGTAGATGGAGTTTTAAGTTAAGGGACTTTCATTGAATCAGGATTATTTAAGCCAGTGTAATTAGTGTGAAACATTAGCATATATTAAACACCATAATCTATAATACTAAGCTTTAGCATGGTTGTGTCCAATGCAAATTATTTAAACATTTCTTTTAAACCATAAACGGTAGAAATGCCTGGTGCCAGAGAGGGTCATCAAGAGGCTCAGCCCCATCTGTTATATTTTATATTATATTTTCCACCCCTTATTTTCCAGTTTATGTATCTATAGAAAATTGCAAAAAAAA
>NW_024619769.1:0-1702 GCF_008729295.1 Plectropomus leopardus | reverse complement strand
CATTCTAATAAGACTCGGTTTGTCTGAGGAAATTAGAAAACGCTTCACGTCTGGTTGCAGCGAATTCAGGGTCAATAATAGCAGACAGATTATTCAGTTTATCTTTTGTCATAAAATATAATAAAAAATCAATTCAAAATCAGAATGCGCTTGCAACTATTTTCTCTATTCAGTTAACAGTAGGTGCACAACAGTTTTCCTTTTCTGCTTAACAGGGGATCATTTCTGTGCATTATTTGTTGTGCAACAATAGAGCCAATATTTAGGGATACTGGAATGCAAACATGACTTGCTTAAATGGGCTTTTTTAAACTTTTTAAAAGAGACAGAACAGGTTAGATATATTTAACACAATTATCAGAAAACAAAATCCAAAACTAAGTAAAAATTATAAATTAATCCACTCTTGCCTGAGTTATCTCTTAAAAATGTTTTAATCTCTTTATTACTTAAAATTGCATAAAAATGGAAATATTTGAAAAAAAAAAAAGTTTTTAACCCTTTGAAATATGAGTTAAATTTTCCTTGAAGGAATTTTGCTTAAATATTAAACTATTAATCAACTCTAGGAGCCCGCAGATTATGGCGTTTTCTGTGCCACATGTTCATGGAAAAGATTTTCTAGCCATAAAAGTGGTCAATTATTTGTCAAAGTAAACCAGGGAGGGATTTTTTATTATTGACTTTTAGTAGCACTGAGATAAATAATTTGAATCAATGACAATATAATGCAACATAGGGTTAATATCAACTTGAAAAGCTTAGTCTTTATGAACATAAAATAAAATAAAATTTGAATAAAATGTAATAAAGTAAAATAAAATTGGAATAAGAGAACGTTAAATTAATTAAAATTAAATCAAATTATAATTCAGTCCAATTTAATTCAATCTAATTCAATTCAATTAAAATTAAATTTAAATGAAATTAAATAAGTACTTGAATCTGTGGTGCCTGCAGTCCTGCAGTGGTTCACCTGGCTACAGTGATGTTGAATCGCACTGATGACTTGTCAGTTCTCTGTGACATCACTGCTGGTATTGGTTGAAGGTGCAACAAAGCACAGTTATTATAAAAACCCAATCACAGTGATGCTGGCTGTGGATAAGTTTCAACTAGGGATTGATGTGAATCAAAGGTGTTTTTAGTCTGAATTTAAAGCAGTTATAGGCTACTCTTTAAACACGTGGCTGAAAAATAATTATAGCATAACATTGCTGTATCTTTTTAAATTTGTCCCAGCCAACTCCATTGTCCATCAGTCTTTGTCCCCCTGCTCCAGCCTCAGCTGACTGTCATCTCTGCTGATCTCTGTGCAGCGTTCCACAGCTTCTCCTCAGCTTCCATGCACTCTCCCAGTGGGACCAGATCGTACACAAACGTGGGTCCCAAAATGCCCAGCCATTGCATCTCTGCCTCCCACTCTTCCTGCAATCCACTGATTATGACAAACAGACTAAATATTCAGATTCAAATGTGGTTTAATTCACAAGCCCATCGGCCCAGTCGGCCATGGAAACACCTGCACCCTGGCGCATATGGAGCTAGACCAGTGACAGCAAGTTTTGGCGTCAAAAATATAATTTGGCATTGAAGGAGGAAACACTGGCAGTGAGAGAAAAAAAAGTTTGATTGAAAATTGAAACACAGACACTAAAAATATTTTATTTTGATATTTTGCATTCTGACGAGTTTCCCCATG
>NW_024619768.1:0-1552 GCF_008729295.1 Plectropomus leopardus | reverse complement strand
TACTGTAGTTTTCTTGATATTTTTCCCTAGTCTTTAAAATGTTCTAAAATGTTAAAATGTTCTAGTCTATATGCAAAATCAAATTCTTTGCGAATGTTAGCTAAAGTTATCTTGAAATCACGCTATTTACAAGCTTTTATCTTACCTATTTTATTTATGTTTTATCTATTTTCTAATCTTTTATTTGTGGTTTTATTTCCTTTATTGCTTTTGTTGGTTGTCATCTATTTGTTTTTATTATTTTATGTTGACATTTTGCATGCTGTATCTTGTATTTTTTTTGTCCTCGTAATAATTTAAACCTAACCCATCCCTTGTTTCTGCTGCTTTGCCAGTCAAAGCACTTTGAAAACTCTGTTTTTAAAGGTGCTATTTAAATAATGTCATGATTAATATAATTTTTGTTAAAAGGAGAAGTTCTCTGTGTGAGCTGTAAAAATATCCCTCAGTGCTGCAGTCACACACATATTTAAAGGCACTTCTTGTTATGCTGACGTGACAAGCTTTAGACTTTCCATTTTCATCTCATGCAATGTGACACAAGGTCATGACGCAAGGCTACAACATGAACATTTAACCACAGCGTTCGGTGTGGGCCGCACGAGATGTTTAGTGATAAAGTCGTACCTTCTATTGCCATCATGTCCCTCAGCTCTTTGTTCAACAGCTCAAACTTTCTTTCCAAGTCTTGTTCCTCCAGCCTGTCAATCACAACAGATGCATTACATGTTTTCAAATTTCCATTTTTTCAGAATAATTTAAGTTTCTCTTAAACCAAAATGGATGAGGTGCCCCTGTGATCATCACTGAATCGTAGAAATTTCAACAAAATCAACAATTCAATGACAACCATACAACTCCCTCTGCTGAAGAACACATGCAATGATCGAAAACTGAACAACTTCTACCAAACAACCTTATGGTGGGATTGTTTGGTCAATTGTGTGTACTGTGCTTTGCATTCAGCACTTTAAATTGTATGTTTCCAGCATGGTTGCGGATGTCTTACAGCAGCTGCAGGTGGTCCTGCCTCCTGATTAAAGCATTCTTCTTGTTGACCAGCGTAAACCATTCCTGGATTAACCTCTCCTCCTCCACCTTGTCACTTCCTGCAGGACAAATCACATGACAAGACATACTGTATAGTCCCTTTGTTGAGCTTCTCTGTTGGATGATTGAGCATTTATCTGTGACCATGAATTGATTATCTATTGATTATCTTACCTGTTTCCAGTAGCTGTCTGAGTTTCCTCTCGACCACACCGGCTCTGTTGTCAATATGATTCTGTTCTGCTTCCAGGGCTTCCATCTGACTCATCACATACTGGCTAGGGTCCTGCAAATATTAAAACACATATACACACACACACGATTACCTACACAGTTAGGGACACGTTGAGATATTGGACCCAGCAATAACACCAATTATAACTGACCTGGCCTTCTGGTCTTCCCTCCTCAACCACAGCCTCTGTTCCTTCTGTGAGACACAACACAAATTAGCTCTACCACCTGTATAAACAGAACAAAGCTTAACAACATCAAACAACAG
>NW_024619767.1:0-2211 GCF_008729295.1 Plectropomus leopardus | reverse complement strand
TTTTATGTAGCTATCACCACATACGTTCAGTTTAAAAGCTAATGTGTGTATAATAGTTGTTGTCCCAACACATTAACATATCCATGCTAGCTTTCACGAGCCACACATCTGTAGCATATACACCACCAGCTGGCTGAGACAAACAGAGGACCTTATTTCTATGGAGGTCTGGTCAACTGGAGACCAAGCCGCGAACGGATGCGGCTGATCTGTTGTCAGCCCCCTTGAATCCCTGATGAGGCGAAACACAATATGCTCGAACAGCTGGGTCATTTATGGAATATGCTTACTCATCATGGTCGACTGCTGCTAAAAGGAGGGGGAAAGAATTCTGTTTTAATAAAGTATGCTTCACAGAAAAAAACAGATTATTTGAAATGAATGGCAGCCCTTTCCTTAAAGACATTTGGGGGAAGACCTTTGGATAAACATGACAACAGCTACTCTCACCATAATCTTATTAAAGTGACAAAAGCATTGGCCAAGCGTGTTGAATATTTGACAGTGAGGGCATATGTGTGTGTTCACTGAGTAACTTGTGTTTTTCAAATTTGCATTCATATTTTAGGCAGTGAGCTAACAGTGTCACTTAAAGTAACATAGACTGAGATCAAACATAGGAAGTAGAGCCACAGTTTCTTTTATGTACAAAAGAGAAACACTTGGCAAAAGAGATAAGGAAAAGGAACACAAAGGGCTTCAGTCTGCTGTCTGTTGAAGATGTGATGTGCTAAGTGACTGCTGGTGGCAGTGCAGCCCTTTTGGGATATAGCAACCAGGAAGAGGCTGTCTGGGGCTTGAGAACTGACGAAGTACGAACAGCTTCCATTGACAGTGACCTTGCTGTCTTTGTCACTTCGTGGTTTGACCTTCCCGGGCAGGCTGCTCAGGGCAATAAGTGTCGTACCACCTTAGGAAAAGTCCCTCTCCGCATGTGTCGACAAGTAGCATTAGTAAGGGTCAGGGGTGACGTAGCTGGCTTAGAGTTGGGGGCAGAGCATGTTGCACTATATGGCAGTTGAGATAAAACAAGCGAAAAAGTCTTTTGGGCTATTCCCCAGGAAAAAACAAAGATTGAATGTCCTCGAGTAGTGTCCATAGCTGAACCCTGAAACCTGAAGAAATAGGTTTGCTTTTTTTAAAAAAACATGAGAGGTGGCAGTGAGCAGTAAAATAAGAAATTACTCCAAAATTAGTGAGATTTTACTAAAAAGCATACGAAAATCACAAACAAACAAACAACAAAAAAAAAGCGTACAAGGAAATGAGCTGGAAAAAAAATATAATAGTTCTGTGATATAATTTTTAATATGTAATTATGATAACTATGAAAACTACTTTTTTTCTCTAGACCTTTTTACCTAGCATTTTAAAAATAATTTTCCAAATCTAATCATTTCTTGCAATGTGTGGAAGTTACCAAGTTGCTAATTGCCTTATTACTCATGTTTTTGGAATAAATCACACCAATTTGCTCAGGCTTGAAAACTGAGCTTGAAATACTCACGAACTGAAAGCAGCTGAAGAAATGTGAAGTTGATCCAAGTTTTTAAGGGTTAATCAAAGAGACCTTATGTTATAACCTTGATTTGAATCTCTGCCTCCCCTAATACGTCTCTCTTTACACAAGACCTAAATCCTAGCAAGTGCATAGTTAAGACTACAAGCATTCAAACTGCAAAGTGCCATGTTTCTTCTCTCATTATGGTGGGACACAGTGGAGCATGCCACTACAAGGTTATGAATTAAAAGACCAAAAACTAAATAAAAGAGGACTAAAGACATGATTCAAGGGTAGTGTGCTTTTCTGTCACTTGAAGTATACAAATTATCTTTCCATAATGAATCAGAGAGGATTCTTGGAGTCACTCCAGTCCAGAATACCACCCAAAAAATAATCCATAGCTTATTGCATCAAGCTCAAATGTAAATATGCTGATGTCAGTTCATTTGTCATCTCTTGTTTAAACAGAGGAGTGCAGTGAAGAGCACATGTGACCTGTTCTGTAACATCCTAGGCATCCATGTTTTACAGTGCCCCTTTGTGGTGTGTAAAGGGACACTATGTCCTCTGTGTCCTTGTGTTATGCATGTTTTCTTATACTGTGCAATTCATCTAGCGTTTATCTTTTGAGCCAAAAAACAGCAAACACAGCCAAACCACTTACACACCATTACTGACCAGTCCATTTTTTTCAGCTAATTAAGGAT
>NW_024619766.1:0-1023 GCF_008729295.1 Plectropomus leopardus | reverse complement strand
TTCACTTGGATACAAGGATGAACTAGATTTTGGTGGTCAAAAGTCACTGTGACCTTACAGAACACGTGTTTTAGGCCGTAACTCAAGAATTCATGGTTGCATTTCTTGTTTTTCACAGATCTTGCTGAACGCCTGCTGTCCAGGCTGGGTGCGCACCGACATGGCCGGTGACAAGGCCCCCAAGTCACCAGACGAGGGCGCTGTCACTCCGGTGTACCTGGCACTGCTGCCGCCGGGAGCTACAGGTCCTCACGGGAAGTTTGTCTCCGATAAAGAAGTTCAGCCGTGGTGAAAAGGTTAAAGGGACCTGCGAGTGTGTTTTTGTGTTGTCAGTGTTTCAACATCACCATTAATTTGCCAAAAAACTTCCCTACAAAATACTTTTCCAAAAAGGTACATAGTCCGACATTTGAAAGATTTGCCGCAAGCATCATACAGTCGAGTAACACAGAGAGGATTAACCAAACGTTAAATGGGCATTAAACCAAAATAACTCTCATTTCAGGGAACACTGACATGATACAATATGAATGTGTGAATCTGCTACAGGCAACAGTAATCATGCATCAATCTGTATAAGTGATGGCTAATCACTGTATTTTTTATAACACTTCATTTGATCATTTGCTTCAGTAGGGACTGTACTTTACTCATCAGAGCATAGGGGTGGCTGAGGGTTGTGCATTTTTTTTATTATTATGATCCTTTCTGTGAGAATATTTTTTCTTGAGCCTCCTTGAGTTACTGAGGAAAAAATGGACGACCCGTTCAGTATCATAAATAACCATATTTCACAGTTTCTGGCCATGGTAAGTGGTGTGAGTTTGGAGATTTTAACAAAAAATGCCCTTCAATTCCCACTGTTTTTGTGGCGCCCTTGTTTTGCATCACCCCTCCCCTCTCATAAATAAGGGACAGTCCCCAGTATAACCATTTGTATATATATTTTTTACAATGGAAAGTAAAAATTTGCCTTAACTGGATGAAATGGATTCAGTGTTGTGAAATCAAAGAAAATAAAAT
>NW_024619765.1:0-1227 GCF_008729295.1 Plectropomus leopardus | reverse complement strand
GTCACCATGTTAAAATGACTATTGGTGTTATTTTTCTTCAGAAACATGCTGGATCAGGATATCCAACTTGTATCATTGTGAACCACAGCGGTTCACATGGTGCGACAGCCTCGGCATTCAAAAAAACAGCATAGCAGCGGATGTCACAATACATCACAGGAAAGCAATGTCAACCACTGACCCACTCTACATCTAATATATTCATGCATAGCAAACACAAAGACTCAAACCCGTGCCGCGTATGCCATCTGACCCTGCGGAGAGCTTTTATGGTGTGATGTCATCACGCCCCATTGTCATAAATGAACCACCTCACTTCTCCGCCTGCCTGTCAATAAATTTTCAAGGGGCCTCAGTCGTACGTCCCCACTCTACTGTGCTCTAGATGGACATGAAATAATTGCCATGCAAAGAGTTGCGCGTTTCCCTTTCTAATTTTAAGGGTCAACAGCATTTTAATACAATTTTAAACACACACACAGTGTTTTTTATGATGCATGTACAAGCGGCTTTTGATAGCTTAACCAGCCAAGCATGGTTAAAGAGAGAAACCATTGCAGCTGCTTCCAGGACCCACTTAATTTAGTCCCCTGACCCCAGTTCACCTGAGTCTGCATGGAAATCATAATGCAATTCAAGTGTGAAGAAAAATGATATAGTGTGTATTTACCCCAAATATTTATGCAGGGCCTACTAACAGTCATGCTTACTCCTAATAAAGGGAAAGTGATGCCTTGTAACATTGGCGGTGCTGGGTTGCTGCTACATTGCCTCAGGCCATTGTTTCCTCCATTATCATTTTCATTGGATTCTATACAGCGTGGTGTTTCCAGTGTTTACAATGCCTGCCTCATATACTGTAGGCCTTAGGTGTTTTACAGAGACATTTTGGATATTGAGAGATTTCTGTTGGAAATTTTGACTTTATTGTCAATAAAAAGTCCACAGTGTTGTATTATTTAATCTAAGGGACACATGAGGCATATTCTGACCCACATTTACACACATCCAATTGGAAATATCTGCTATCCACCTGCGATAGGTGTAATAACACCCTACATTGTGAGGAAGCAGGGATTTACTATGAGTGTGTATGTAGGGCAATATAATCAATATTATATTGATACTGTGATATGCTTTCAGATATCATAATATCGTCAGTATTGTCTTTTCTTGCTTTCAAAGGCTGCATTACAGCAACTTGATGTACTTTTCTGAATTTACCAA
>NW_024619764.1:0-2309 GCF_008729295.1 Plectropomus leopardus | reverse complement strand
ATGGCAAAAATGTCAAAATATGACATGTCCCAAAAATAGCTGAAAACCACATTAAATCACATAAAATAGCCTTCTGAGACACGCCATATCATAGAAAGTTGCAAAAAGTGCCCAAAACATAAGATTTTGACATGTCGCAAAAATGACAGAAAATGCAAGGCTATAGTATGGCAAAAATGTCAAAATATGACATGTCCCAAAAACAGCTGAAAACCACATTAAATCACATAAAATAGCCTTTCAAGACACGCCATTGCATAGAAAGTGGCAAAAAGGAAAAAAAAACCAAAATAATTTCACATGTTGAAGAAATGACCGAAAATGCAAGGCTATAGTATAGCAAAAATGTCAAAATATGACATGTCCCAAAAATAGCTGAAAACCACATTAAATCACATAAAATAGCCTTCCGAGACACGCCATATCATAGAAAGTTGCAAAAAGATACAAAAACACCATAAATTGACAGGTTGAAAAAAAGACAGAAAATGCAAGGCTACAGTATGGCAAAAATGTCAAAATATGACATGTCCCAAAAATAGCTGAAAACCATATTAAATCACATAAAAAAGCCTTCCGAGACACGCCATTGCATACAAAGTTGCAAAAAGGCACAAAAACACCATAATTTGAAGTGTCGAAAAAGTGAATGAAAATACAAGGCTATAGTATGGCAAAAATGGCAAAATTAGGAAATTCCCAAAAATAACTGAAAACCACATTAAACTACATAAAATAGCCTTCCGAGACACGCCATAGAATAAAAAGTTACAAAAACGGCCTAAAACATCATAATTTCACATGTTGAAAAAATGACAGAAAACGCAAGGCTATAGTGTGGCAAAAATGTCAAAATATGGCATATGTCAAAAAAAGCTGAAAACCACATTAAACTACATAAAATAGCCTTCCGAGACACGCCATTGCATAGAAAGTTGTAAAAAGGCACAAAAACACCATAATTTGAAGTGTCGAAAAAATGAACGAAAATGCAAGGCTATAGTATAGCAAAAATGTCAAAATATGACATGTCCCAAAAATAGCTGAAAACCACATTAAATCACATAAAATAGCCTTTCAAGACACGCCATAGCATAGAGAGTTGCAAAAAGTGCCAAAAACATAAGAATTTGACATGTCACAAAAATGACAGAAAATGCAAGGCTATAGTATGGCAAAAATGTCAAAATATGGCATGTCTCAAAAACAGCTGAAAACTACATTAAATCACATGAAATAGCCTTTCGAGACACACCATAGTATAGAAATTTGCAAAAAGGCACAAAACACCATAATTTCACATGTTGAAAAAAATGACCGAATATGCAAGGCTATAGTATGGCAAAAATTTCAAATTATGGCATATGTCAAAAAAAGCTGAAAACCACATTAAACTACATAAAATAGCCCTCCGAGACACGCTATAACATAGAAAGTTGCATAAAGATACAAAAACACCATAAATTGACATGTTGAAAAAAAGACAGAAAATGCAAGGCTATAGTATGGCAAAAATGTCAAAATATGACATGTCCCAAAAATAGCTGAAAACCACATTAAATCACATAAAATAGCCTTTCGAGACACGCCATATCATAGAAAGTTGCAAAAAGGCACAAAAACACCATAATTTGAAGTGTCGAAAAAATGAACGAAAATGCAAGGCTATAGTATGGCAAAAATGGCAAAATTAGGAAAATCCCAAAAATAACTGAAAACCACATTAAACTACATAAAATAGCCTTCCGAGACACGCCATTGCATAGAAAGTTGTAAAAAGGCACAAAAACACCATAATTTGAAGTGTCGAAAAAATGAACGAAAATGCAAGGCTATAGTATGGCAAAAACGGCAAAATTTGGAAATTCCCAAAAATAACTGAAAACCACATTAAACTACATAAAATAGCCTTCCGAGACACGCCATAGAATAGAAAGTTACAAAAACGGCCTAAAACATCATAATTTCACATGTTGAAAAAATGACAGAAAATGCAAGGCTATAGTATAGCAAAAATGTCAAAATATGACATGTCCCAAAAATAGCTGAAAACTACATTAAATCACATAAAATAGCCTTCCGAGACACGCCATTGCATAGAAAGTTGCAAAAAGGCAAAAAAAAATAAATAAATTGACACGTTGAAAAAATGACCGAAAATGCAAGGCTATAGTATGGCAAACATATCAAAATATGACATGTCCCAAAAACAGCTGAAAACCACATTAAACTACATAAAATAACCTTCCGAGACACGCCTTAGCATAGAAAGTTGCAAAAAGGCACAAAAACACCACCAACTGACATGT
>NW_024619763.1:0-1082 GCF_008729295.1 Plectropomus leopardus | reverse complement strand
TAAACAGCAAAAAACAGCATATTACCAAGACAGTATGGTACCATTTACCATTTGCATTTTAAAAAAGAAAAAAACTTATTTCACAATATGGGCTCTAATAAAAATAATCTTGCATTTTCCTCTGGTGTATAGCTATCTCAAGACTTGTATATAATAAACCTCCATCAGCAGTGAGTCTTTCACCATGAATATGGTGATTTAAACTCCGCGGCATGATCGCTGATACACAAACTAATCAAAATGAGAGAGGCACAAGCCAGCATACGGTACCCAGCTTGTGTGTATTAAAATGTATCTCCAGAAGTTTAACTGACAAGTGTAATAAATCAAGGCAGGACCTTCCCGCTGAACCACGTCAGAACAAATGGATCACACCAGAAAGCTAATTCCCCACCAGCCTCTGTATAAACACAGAGATGGAGGAGGCAGAGGAGCAGAGGGTGAGGAGGGGTGAGGAGGGGTGAGGCAGGGCGATGAGGGATGGTCAGGAATTCACCGGCCAGTCAGAGAGAGTCGGGAGGGTTTGGGGAAGATTATAGGAGAGATGATTGATTAAGTTGACTGCATTTTATGAGTCAAAAAAAACGTTGAAATAAATGATGCTATTGAAAAGCCCCTTAGTGTAAAATGTTACCCTCAGTGGATCTACTCTGTGAATACAGTCGTATGGGCAACCTTATGATTCATGAAGCCAAACTTTATTTAATTTTGGGCAATAAATCAAGTTGTAGGAGCAGATGCCAACTTTTTAAATAGAAGAACTCACATTTTTGGGAGCAAACAGAAGATAACATAGTTGCATGAGAAAGAAAGGCGAAGTGTGTGAGGAAATGAGTGAAGGAAATAATGCCTTATCATGAGGATGTTGGGTCCAAGCCAGTGTGTCTAATAAGTGGTTGAGCAATACATGAAATCTCACCTGATTCGTCACTGTAAGCTTCTATAGATAAAAAATGCCTCAAATCTAAATGTAAAACACAAAATGCTGATGCTGCATGATAACAGACCCTTGGGTGTGTACGAGAGAGGCTTAGAGAAGGTTACGAGGTACTAAATTAACTGTGTGTTGAGCTGATAAGTGA
>NW_024619762.1:0-1654 GCF_008729295.1 Plectropomus leopardus | reverse complement strand
ATAAATATAGATGTAAAAAATAATATAAAATTTACCTTGAAACGGTAAAAACACAACGCTTTGTGAACCCATTGTAAACTCGGCTCAATACAATGGACAAAACAACATGTAGCGATAAATAATCCCTTTGTGAGTTTAAAAGTTAAATTTAATTTACCACCCTAAACTTCTAATTAAATAGTAGCTTGTTGCACATATGTCCTTCTAACTATACATAGCTAGAGCTGCTCTTCATGAATTGGACCTTACAACCGATCACAAGGTGCTTGAGTAAAAATTGACTTTTATGCACTTACTTGCTGCCATGCCACATTAACAGAAGTAGGCCCAGTTCCAATACGGCCCATACACCCTCCCACTCAAGTAATGAAGAGAACTCAGAAAGCTCACACTAACAATTAGGAAACCTTCTTTTAAGGTCCAAAGTGCAAGACTTAGGGGTATATATTGATAGAAACGGAATATAATATTCAGAACTATGTTTTCTTTAGTGTAAAATCATCTGAAACAAAGAATAGTGTGTTTATATCTACATACGGAGCAGTATGTCTCTGTATATGTGCTGCCATTATTTACATGAATTTTTGTATTTTAATCTTTGAGTCTTTCAAATAAATCCTTAAAATTAATACACACAAATAGAACTTAAAAACTTGCTGTTAGTGAGTTTTATAAGCCACTTCCACTTCCCGTCAATTGGTTTGGGGTGGCACTTGATACAGTGCACATTGCAAAACAAATAGGACACCTTTTTTTATCAATTTTTAGTCTAACTAATAAGTTCATGTAAATCATCATTTGCATCTTACTTCTCTCCTCCTGATTTGTCGGTACTGTTTGTCCGATAGCCTTTTTAGCTTTCTAGAATGACATAGTCTATGTGATGTGCTTTGACTGAAGCATTGACTTTTTCTCACATTCTGTCACCTTTTTGTACATGAAACTTTTTTGTACATGAATTCTTTTTGCACTAATAGTTTCTTGTCTATGCTATGTGAGGAACTTTTCTATGAAATGGGAGACTAATTCTTGGTGTTTCAGCTGTGAAAAAATGACTACTGCTGGTTTATCTCTGATAAATACCTCAGAGTGTAGAGTGTAAGAAATATACTTGTGAATTTGAGCATTTTTGTAGGATATGTCATTTGAGATGTTCTCAAACTCCCATCTCAGTTGTGGACCCAGGTGTTGGACATCCTCTCTAATTGCCCCCCATGGTTTGCCTGTCTGAGGACACCTGGACTTCAGCAAAGCACACCAACAGTGGTGACTGTCACGAAAGCATGTTTGGACATGTCCTGTTATGAAGAACAGATTTGTTTTTTAAACAAACTGTAGAATTCTCTAAACTTTTTAAGTCAATTAAATATATTATTGCTTTGAAATTACTATTTTTAGCATTTCTGTTGCTATCGTCAAGAGTTACATATACAGTGACATATAAAACATGCACAGTTGTGCATTCAAAAATGTGTTTTGGATATTCAGTTGGGCATTCATGTCATAACAAGGCTGCCTGATTTCATGAAGGTTAAGAGGGTTCAGGAGTAAATGATAACATACTAGGAATCTGAATAAGATTCTTATGAGGAGGGATTTTGAGAGCCCAGGAGATGGAAAGAGAGACTGCCGTTTGTGTGTGTTAGATATTTCT
>NW_024619761.1:0-1544 GCF_008729295.1 Plectropomus leopardus | reverse complement strand
CCAACACATCCCCAAACTAAAAATTACTTAAAAATAAAAAAAAAAACACACCCCCAAACACTCAAATTTTTTAAAAAAACAAAACAAGGTTGGCAATCAATTTTCTATCAATACATTAATTAATAATCAGCTTACTGTTGCAGCTGTACTTGTAGAAACTGTTTGGGAATTTCATGTATTACAAAACATCATATTTTATTAACTCTTGTAATGTTTTAATGCAAAAATCTTGATTTGTGAAGTCACTGAAGTGTTCAGATGAATGAAGTTAAGAACAAAAAGGAGAATATTTTCCTATCAAATGTAGTGGGCTAAAAGCATAAAGTGGAATGAAAAGAATATACTCAAGTTAAGTTCAAGTACCTCAAACCTGTACTGAAGTACAGAACTTGAGTTCATGTGCTTAGTTACATTTTACAACTGCTGATGTGGATGTGAAGGTGAGAGAGAAATGAGGGCTGTGTCTTACTATTGACAGGTAGTCGGCCTCTGCCTGCAGCTACAGACAGACCAGGTCAAAAGCGGCATAAACAAGGAGATGAAATCCTGCTCCTGAAAGGCAGGTCGACCAGCGTGACGGATTAGCCGTCCTGCCTGTCAGCTCACACGGCTTCTGACTGCAGCCTGCAGCCGTCAGCCTCTTCTGTATTCCAGGCTTAAGCCTCAGTAATGGTTGTTTCTGCTCAAAAGACATCATTTTAGTTTTAATACGGAGAGATGTAGTGTCTTTGACAGGGCAGCAAAAGTGCACCGCTCAAAACAAATGATTAGAAAGAGGACTATTCGTCTTTGTCACACTTTTTTCCCCACAAAATGCAAAAACAACTGAAGGCTCCGAGAGCAGCGACGGTGGCAACCAAGCCACAAACACGACGAGGAGTTACAACTGTCAGCGTGGTTATTGATAAATCCTCGTCGTTTTCTCAAAGTGTTTCACAGCCAGGTGATGTGACTGTCAGACATTTTTTTTTTGGTTGCCTCAGTTACAGTCACAGTGTTTACATATTTGTTCAATATTCATTACATTACTTTTGATGAATCTGTATGCACGTCAGTCGACATGTTATCATGACCAGAACTTGTTTGGTTATATCCCAAATTCATATTTTTCCTCTTACCTGTGGTGCTATTTATCAGTGTAGATTGTGTTGTGTGGTGCTCAAACATTAAATTTCAAAAAACTCATCAGCATGTCATGTCCAGAAATCATGACCCCACTTACTCAAGTTATTCCAGTTATTCATTGCAGTTGAAGCAGTTTCATTTAGAAACTATTTTCTTTCTACCAAACTCCACCAGCCAACCAGGACAGACTGTGCATCTGCTGCTAGCTCGCCTAGCACCACTTAGCGAGCTAACCTTACAGCTCAGCTGAGGAGGACGCCATTAATGTTTACATTTGTCGCAGGAGCCGCTCATCCGCGAGCAGAGCCACGCTTCTCTCTGCGGACTGATACAGTTGGGGGGTGTAGTTCGGTAGAAAATAGTTCCTACATGAAACTGCTGACAACAAGGTCTGTGAATTATGTTGAGTAACTAGGCCA
>NW_024619760.1:0-5936 GCF_008729295.1 Plectropomus leopardus | reverse complement strand
GGAAGCAGCTGGTTAGCAGCCAAGAGTCACTGCTCATGCCCCCCCCAAAAAAATAGCTCGGCACATTCTGTAACCCCCTGTGAAACCAAAACTTGATATCTCAAAACTTTAGTTTTTGCACAGACTGAAAAAAAAAACAGAAAATTGTTAAGTGCTGTATTGGTGAGCTTTAGAGGTCACAGGAGGATCAAACAGACATGAGAGTTGGAGCAAACCTCTCATCTCACTCCCAGCAAGAGAGCGTATAAAAATTTCCCAAAATGTTGATGTACTCCCACAGACAACAGTTGCACCAAACAGTTCTTCATCAGGCAGAACCGAGCAAAGTAACTCATATATTTCAGGGACACATTCAAAAGATGCGGGTATTAGAACATTTAATTAATTGCCGGGGTTATTGTGTTCCAGAAAATTTAATCTTTTTCAGTAAATGGGTTGGTGGGTGAAATCATCAGGAGTGAACTGAAGAGCTGACAGGTGGGTTATAATGGATTCTGTCCCTTAAAGTGGATGTGTGTCTCTTCCGCAACGTCCTCGTTCATCCCTCTCCATAAGCTGTGTGAGTTTGTGTGTGTGTGTGTGCGCGCGTGCTTCTGCCCCGTTCCTCCAGAGTTCTTATGCGAATTGAACGAGGCAGAATAAATCATAGTGTGATCAAGATGTCATCTTCATGATAATGAAAACATGATGCCTCATAATAAGTTTCCTGATCAAAGGGAGCTGTTGGGGCTTAATAACTCAGTGCCAAGTGGTCGAAAAGTGTGGGGTGTGGGGACGGATTCAGCCGACAATGGAGCCAGTAATAATCTATCATCTTCAAGGAGTTTACATTGTACGCTCAGAAAATCTTGTGTTTTGTATCTCAGAGTGCTGATTAGTGATTGTCTGAGCTCAAAGCATTCATATTCAAGCTCATGTGTGACTTAAGGTTGTATTTCTGGATGCATTGGTTATATGTGCTGTTCTTTTATACCTTATTAGTTGTATTCATGCCTTGAGATTCTGAATAATAAACTGCAGGAAAGCATGATTACAAAAAGCACAATGCTGCTCTTCTTCAAAAAATAATCTATGTTTGAGATGTCTTTTAAGGTGCAGCAAAAGAAGGCAAAATCAGAGCAGATGCAGTTTATTTTGTTTGCAATTGTAATCTAAAAGGTCAAAAACAGCAAATCCTGTTCTATAGGCTCATCTCTAAAGTTAGTGAGAAAAGCAACAGCAGAACAATGGTACGTTTTGCAACAATTTGGCAACAACAGGACAGGAGAGGACCAGACAAGAGGAGGAAAACACCCAACAACATGCAGCCAAGCAAGCAGATAAGTTCAGACCCTATTTCTGACATTCCAGGAAAGTTTCACAGTATGTTGTTACTTCTGTAAATCTGTGTTTATAGCTTCGCCCCCTTTATCAATTATTCAACAAAGAGGTGGTGTGCAGATTTCAAATGCTCCCTTGTATTTATAAGATTCCTCCGAGTTTAAAAAAAAAAAAAATGAGGGTGTGCCTGCTAGGTAACATCACTGTTGAGCTATACAGTTTTCCACCCTGCAATTTATGCTGTCTGTTTCATTTGATGCGAGATGACATTCATCATTTCAGGACGCTGCCTCCATCACTTTGATTCTGGATTTTAATGATTCATGAGATGGCAAGACAAACCTGGGAGGGGAAAGAAATGGGTTCAGTATTTTGGGAAGTCAGAGCTGTGCTTTTTCTGTAGCCTTCGTGGAGAATAACAATAGCTAGAATATGACACAGTGTATATCAGCTACAATGCAATGCAGTTTGGAGACAGAAGATGAGTCAGGGTAGTTTTAAATGACTAATTACACTTTGATTTAGGGTGAAGTTGGGTAATGTGGGACATCGGGTGAAATGGGACAAATAAGATTTTACATCTCAGGCTCTTTAAATATCAGCAGCCAATCACCAAACATGTTTTATTGTTGCTACAAATGTGGTTACATGAAATAATCATTTTGATTGGTCTGAGACAACTAGGATGAACAGAGCAAACATTCAAGAAATCACGAGTCCCAGAACTTGCAAAGGAGCCAAGTGGTATGTTGGAATATTTTTGGTAATAAGAGTGCTACGGCTAAAACCATAAGGGTAGATACAGTCTGTCTCAGTATGTGTAGCATGCTGCACATGTGATATATGTTATATGATGTATATAATGTGATATGACAGTATCTTAGGTACAGAGGTACTTATTTTCAGCCAAACCATGATGTTTTTTTCTTAACCTCTTAACACAGACTTAAACCCAATAAAATAAACATGGTGTTGTCCCTACGTTGTAAGTTTATTTTGAAAAAGACTATACATTTATCAAGCATAAACTGTACATTTCCTGTGACAACAGTGTATTTTGAAAAAAACTACATGCATGTAACAAGCATAAATTGGCATCCCTGAAAGTCAAAATCTAACAGAGGAGGATACCTAATTTGTCATATTATGATTTGTAGCTCCAGTAACTAAGTTGCAGAGTTGGAATTATAATGGGTTGGTATAACAACTAAAATGGTTGTAGGACATTGCATTTTATTAACTGTTTGACAGATAATCAAAATATTTTCCCAATACACCAAACCTTTTACGGGTATGGGTTTTGAGTAGTAGTTAATGCATTCAGGTATAATGGAGTTAAAAAATGAAGCTAAAATGTGACAATTTTAAAGTGCAACCACTGTGTTTTGAGGCTACCAGGTGCCATAAAAATGCCATTGTGCGCCACCTTTTCATATTTTTAGTATTTTTCTAACTTAAAAATAAAAATATGATCCAGTGAGTCCATGTCAGCTACAATAGTTTAAAATTAGCCAACATTGTTACACACGCAAGTACACAGCATGTTTATTTTAGACAATATGCCACCAAGGAAACAGGCAGCAAAAGAGCAGAAAAAAGCATGCAAGTTTGGTGATCTTTTTAATGAATAGGTGTATTATATTAATGATTTAATAAATAATGACTGAACTAATAAATGGATTTAACAAGTGAAAAAACAAACAAACATGACCGTCCCATTTTACCTGGGAATGTGGTATGGTAATACTTGATGTGTTTAAGCGTCAAGTTTCTAAATTATTTTACTTGGCAACTTATTTTCTTTATACAAATATAACAGAGACACATAACACACATTTTTTTTGGGGGGGGGGTGGTAATCTACAAGAAAATTTCCTGCATTATCTGACTTCACCCTGCTGTGAGTGATATTAAGAGCTATTGTTAAATATACATGTGTCCTGAACATTACGTTTCTTGCAGAGGACCAGAGGCCTCAGGCAAATATACTGTTTTACAATCTTAACTACAGCACTGAGAGGAAGAACAAGACACAGTAAATGTTCAATGTCCCAGTGGTAGAAAGTTAAAATGGGACTAGTTCTATCTTTTGAATTTAATCACGCTCCTCAACCAGATATGCGTGTCATAGGAACCGGATAATAAACCACAGATTCTTTTTTTTTTTTTAAATCTTAATTTTTTCTCTCTTCTGCCTCAGGCTGCCTAATATACTGTATGTTTTGGCAGTGTAATGAGCTTTCAATTGGCCCATTTGTTATCACCATTGCTTTACCTGATCTAAAAAGCTCCCAGGACATGTTGGGTTGTAGTGATGTCCCTCAATTTAAGCTTTAATGAAAGCCTTGTCCCACCGCTGTGAAGCTGTGCCTTGACAACACTTCACATCCCCCGTTCCAAGAAAAGTGCCAAACAAGATGCGCTGGTCTCCTCCGCTCCAGAACGAGCTCCCCTTCTGTGATGAAAAATGCAGCCTGTCTCTTTGCTTATTGCTGTGGCATTTAGGTGGCTCAGTGTGGTGATTTGAGGAGCCTGTAGTGTCAAAGCTATTTCTCCTGCTTGTGGCTTAACGCTCTGACTCAACAAACCTGACCATTGTCATTTCCCCACATCGGGTTCATGGTGGCCGTGAAGACGAGCCAAGAAGTGTGGGTAATAACCTTCAAGGAAAGGGGCTGTGATTGCACATCCATTTCACACTGAGGACCTCTTCGTTGCTTCCCCAAAGCAGTAAAATGCTATATGGGGTGTGGAGTGAGAATGGCAGTCAGGTGGGCACAGTGTTTTGTTAGTGGTGGGAGATAAAAAAGGAAGGGACGGTGAGAGGGGGAGGCCTGTTTGGAGGCTGGTGTGGGTCTTTAAAAAGCAAGGTCTTGCACTGCTGGGCCTAATACTTCACTTTCTCTGGGATGCATTTTGGCTCAGGTATGATACTTCTGACAGGGGACACACACAGTCTCATCCTGATGGGCTGCTGGGGGCTCCGTGTGCTCCTTAAACAGTACCACTCTGCCTGCTGGGACCCCTGACGAGAAGCATAATTCACCAATCTCGCTCCCCCAGACTAAACCTGCACCAAAAAGATGATAACAAATGTTGAGTACCATCCTTGACCTGGCTATGGGGCGAGGTAGATGAGTGAGTCTTATTTATGAAATAAGAAGTTTTAGACTTTTAGAAGAAGCTGCAAAGTTGGGTTGGAATCCATTTGATAACCCTTAAGGACTAAAGAATCCGAAAAAAATAAACTCTAAGCCTGTGCCCTTGTGCCGGCTGTTCACTTCTTTCTTGGAACATGTCAGACATGTAAAAAAAACCTTTATTTTCTTTGCCTGTCAGTATTTTTTGATAGCTTATTTTGAACTCAAGGGCATAAATTAATCAAATCAAATGTGATTTGGAGGAACAAGCCAATTCTGTGCGTTGTATGAGAGCATGTACTTCATAGCTAGCAAAGCAGTATCATTAGTGATGGATGTATTACTGAACAGGTCTACCTGGCACAGGCCCCCTGACCTTCGTCTGTAATATATCACTCAAATTAACACATACTGACCAGGAAGAGACTCAGCGTATTCCAAAGAGATGCAGAGGAACTACAGAGACACAAAATAACTACATAAAAAGCTAAAACCACCATAAAGAGACACAAGACGGCCACAAAGAGACACAAAACACAAGACAGTAAGACATAAAAGGACCTCAAAGAGACACAAAACGACTATAAGCAAACACAAAGTGACCACAAAGAAGCAAAAAGGAAACCAGATTATCAGAGAGAGACACCAAGTGAAACACTAACACATAAAGACATAACACAAAAAAATACAGACACAAAATGACTACAAAGAACCAAAAAGACACCTAATTACCTTAAACACAAAACAGCTATAAGGAATGACAACGTGGTCACAACAAAACACAAAATCACAAGGAGCCACAAAATGACTTCAAATGACCTTTAAGAGACTCAAAAAGACTACAAGGAGACAAAAAGAGGCTACAAAAAGATACACAATGACTTCAATATGACGCAAAATGACCACAAAGATTCACAAAATGTGCTCAGAGAGACACAAAACAGCCAAAAATGGTACCAGATTGCCCCAGAGACTCACGAAATGGCCTTAATAAGGCAAAAATAAATGAGACAAAACAACCAAAAAGAGACCAATTGCCAATTACCTCAAAAAGACACAAAATAACCCCTATAGGACACAAAATGACCTCAAATAAACATTAACAACCACAAGGTAACACAAAATTACTACCATGAGACACAAAGAAACCAAAAAAGCATAATGACCTCAAAGAGACACAAAAGTACAACTATTACTTCTACCTGTTATGTTTAAAAAAAGTCTTTTAAACTTTTTTTCTTGTTTCTTTTCCTTTGTTGTTTTTTGGAAGCTTTGTGTAACATTTCGGCCAAGGGACTACGGATGAAAAATAGCCTAATGGCTAATTTTGGCATTTTTATACCTTTTGTATTTATTAATTTGCACTGTCCCTTTTTAAACAAACTAAACCTAAAACTACAATCTGCCCACTGATCATCGTTCTTGTTTACATTTCCAAAGAATTTATGCATTTCTCTTTCATTTACTATATTATAT
>NW_024619759.1:0-1549 GCF_008729295.1 Plectropomus leopardus | reverse complement strand
ATGTAATTATAATAATTATAAATACAGACTATTTTCTCTAACTTTTTCATTTTTTCCCTGAATCCAAATTAGAAAAAAAACACTCACAAATTTGGAATTGACTTAAAGAGTTCTTAATTAAATAATTATTCTGTAAAATAATTTTTAATATGTAATTATGATAATAATAACTTTAGTTTTCAGCTATATTTCAAAAATCTTAAAATGTAATAAATCTTGCGATTTGTGGGATATTTCTTGCCAAGTTTCTCATTGCCTCTCCCCTGGTGTTTTCAGTGAAGAATACAATAGAAGAATCAGGATTCAAAGGTGTAAATAATTGTGAAAGGTGTCTGAACAAGAGAAGCAGAAAAGTGATATCGGTTCAGGATTCCAAGGGTTTAAAGAAAGCTTTGGTATATACATTTCTGTATTTGCTGCAGAATCACTGCATGGACCCTCCCCATACTGGCTGCATATGCATCAGTTCTGTCCTTGCATAATAAAGTAGCTTTTTAATGATGGATATGGGGCTTGATGCTGCAGCCGTGCTAATGGAGGAAGACTTTGGAGGGAGTCGTTTTCATGTATGATTACAGTAGCAGTATTTATGGACACCTAACAGATTGCTGATGATGCTGTAACGATATGTGGTGGCAGAAAAGACCTTTTTTTAGTCTTTACTTTGTCTGCTTCACATTTTTTACAAACTGAAAATGTGTTAAAATATGGCTTGACTCTGGCTTGTGTGTACTCAGTTGTCTGCTAAAGCTCTAAACCAGTGCTTTATTACTTCTGGGATATAATCCAGGCTTAACCTGTAAACTGACCCGGGATATAGCTCTCCAATGGAAAAGAAAGGAATAATACATTTAATGTTTCGCCTCTCCTTGGACCAACAACTTGTTTAAATCAGTCTCATATCCATAAGACGGCATTGTTGTGTGTCTTAGCTCTGGCTGTAGAGTGTTATATAACCTTTATAGTATAGGGTGTCTTGTCAGGAGTTGCAACGCTGGCCACTCAATCGGCCAAATCCACATTGATAAAAATGACGTCCCAGTGGAGTGATTATTTTCACTTTTCTATCACGGAAGTAGAGCATTGCTCCATTGGGACTGCTCACTCTATATGTGCATGTGCTGTATATCTACGGTCCTCGTTAATACTCCTAGGCCCCTGGACAGACGGGAAGTGTCTTTTGAAACGTAGCAGATGATGCCACTGTTGCACATGGGAGGTTTGAAATGTAAACACAGAGTGATACAACATCTGCTGGTCACTTCTGCAGCTTGCTGATAACTAGAAATCACAGCATTTTTTGAGGCCTGAAAATGAGCCATGATAGTTTGACAGACCGCTTATTGCCTTCAGTGCAGCTGTTAAGAGTATATGCATTTACTGATGGAAGTGTCTGATAGAACATCGAAAAATTATGTTGCGTTGGTTCTGACATTATAATATCCGTATATATGAATAATTCTCTTAATTTGATATGATCCAATCATTTGATGGAAAAATATTGAATGAGCAACTATTTTGATTATCAATGAATCGTTATTTTTCATCT
>NW_024619758.1:0-1532 GCF_008729295.1 Plectropomus leopardus | reverse complement strand
CGAAATGTAGTGGAGTAGAAGTATAAAGTAGTATGAAAAGAAAATACACACATAAAGGATAAGTACTTCACATTCATACTTAATGTACTTTGTTACGTTCCACCACTGGTTTGGCCCAAAATAAATAAATAAATAATATGTTTTTAGCAGTCTAGTTTTTTATTGCAGAGAAGGACATAGTTAAAAAAAAAAAAAAAGCATGTTGAACTGTTACCTAAAGACACTCACAGGGTCTGATTGTCGCCTATGCAGTGGTAGTGTGCTCCATTATTTGGGGGGATAGGCATTACAGGCTGCTTCAGCCACTTTTTATGTGAGTCCTTGAGACTGTTTATGATCCAGAGTCTGATGAGCGTAGTGCACAATTTGGAGTTTAACATGACAGACAGTCTGCTATGTACGAGGGTGACATATCATCAAGAACTTTAAAAACCAATAGGAGAACTAAAATCAATCCCATATGATATAGGCAGCCAATAAGGAGAGGCAATTATGGGAGTAATTTGTTCTCCAGAACACAACAGATCCACTTTGACAAACAACCTACATGTTCAAGGGACAGTATTTTAAAAAGACAGAGAGAATTAAAAGGTTTATTCTGTTGTGTTGCATTTTTATTCTCATT
This sequence comes from Plectropomus leopardus, assembly GCF_008729295.1. Taxonomy (NCBI): domain Eukaryota; kingdom Metazoa; phylum Chordata; class Actinopteri; order Perciformes; family Serranidae; genus Plectropomus; species Plectropomus leopardus. The sequence continues at coordinate 907 of NW_024619758.1, read as the reverse complement.
GTATTTTAAAATAGAAATGTCTAAGATGACTCCTACATATGAGACTTTATGTAGTCATACTAAATTACGATATTTTGAATGACTTTTTTTTCTTTGCATACTATGTTATGGTATTTTATACAATTGCATAATCTGTTGAATTTAAATGCCAGAAATAATTCTGGAAGGAGGAGGATTTATTCCAGGAAAATAGCAGACTTTAAAAGTCCTGCATTCAGATGTCTAACGTAATATTAGTAATGTGTAATATATAAGCAGGATTTCTGTTGTTAATGCATTTGCAGTATTTTAAGGGGAAAACCCTAAACAGGCATTTTCTCCCCAATTCAATGGTGGACATCACCTTTTGTTCATCAGCAAATAAATGGTAGTCTCCTAGAGCTATAAGCAGCAAGTGTTGAATATATGATGTCATCAGGTGACACTTTTAGTCAATGTCGATGTTGCTCCTCCAACAGTTACAATATGCCATAAGTTAGAGTGTGAAATTATCAGTTGTTCTAGTCTGACTTTAAGGTAGCCAGAGGCCATCTACTGGCCAACTACAGTGATAACATGTGTCTCCACTTGTTTACCCCCCAAACAATACAAACTGTACAATTAAATGATCCAAAGGTTATTTTTCGGAACCGCTCATACACTAAGAATTTATTGGACCTGGATCATTTAAAGCTTTTGTAGATACAGCAAAATGAACACAGGGACCTATTTCAATCCATGAGGGGAAAATATGAAACCAACAAATAAAATTCCTTGTAAGTGTTTGATGTACAAATTTTCACAGAGGAAGTAAATGGTAACACACCATCTGGAATCTTCCTGGTTCAAGAGTTTATTGATAATGTACTTTATGTTTGAGATAAGGTATGATCTCAGATAAGGTGTCGGCACTAGGCTTTTAAAGCTT
>NW_024619757.1:0-2216 GCF_008729295.1 Plectropomus leopardus | reverse complement strand
TATGTGTGTGTGTATATGTATATATATAGAATTTTATGGATCATTTACTTGCCACCTCTTACTTTTTTTTTCAGTTTTTAGGATATTTTTAGCCAAGATGCTCATCGTTAGGTTTTTTTATGTTTCTGAAAGAGTTGAAACCAATTTTCTAGAGTTTCAGAGGTTTAAATGCTAGTGAGAGGTGTCTGAATATGGCACAAGATGGCTGATGTTGATCCAGGTGTAAAAGGGTTCAGTATCAGTAGCTTAAATTTTACCTCTTTTTCCCCCAGCATGGGTCCTTTCACTTGACACCACTGATGAAGGATCCACAGAATCTGCAGCGACAGTCGCATTTTGGGGTCCCTACAGTTGTGGATGAGGTCAGATTGCAATGACATTGGTTGCCTCATTTGTTTTTCTATCTCCTTGGAGGTGCAGAGGTCTTCTCCACGCTCCCTTTTACTTGATGACTCTTTGAGATTATAGGCTCCAGACAGAGACGGGAAAGTGCAGGAATCCTGAACATGTCCGTCTTTGTGATTGGAGACTTTTCCTAAATCTTCTCCTTTTAGAAGTGTCTCCACCCTCCCGATGAAAGCCAAAAGCATGGCCTGTAGAAGCTCCAAAGCCTCTGGCCCTGGTGGGAATATCTTCTGTGCCTTGCCGTTCAAGTCCCCCTCTGTCGGAGAGGTAAAAGCACATGAGGTAGATGAGCGGTGGCCGTTTTTTGGTGGCATTGTCAGGAGCTGGATGGCTGAACTCAAAACACAGGAATGATCTCTGAGAGCTAGAAGAGTTTCATAGTCTTTCACCGTCATTCCTTGGAGACCTCTTTCAGGTTTTTTGTTGTTATCACTCTCATGACTGTCTGAAGGGTCCCACTCACCACCCACAGGACCCTCTCGAGTAATATGACATGCAGTAATCGTTCCATCAGTCTGCGATGAAGTCCCAACATCACTTTGACCTTTCTCTGCCACCTTGTCCTGACCCTGCGCGTACGATGTGCATCCTATATTCAAACTTCCCTCTCTGTCCTTCACAGGCGTGGACGCTGACTGATTTCCCTCCACAACATCCCGACTCTCTTCTTCTTCCTCCTCTGCTCCTCCTCTTCCCATTTTCTCTCTCAGGTCGCCCATTTCTGCTCGCAGTCCGCGGTTCTCCACCTCCAGTTCGACGATGCGCCGGCTCAGGAGCGTGGCCTCCTCTTCCACCAGCTTCAGGTGAACTTTGACCTCTGACTGCCTGCCGTGGGAAGAGTTTTGCTTGCCCTCAGGCGATTGGGTGGCGTCAATGTCGCCATAGGCCGAGTGGTACTTGGCCAGCTCCTCACGCATGCCCTCGCTCTCTGATACCAACTTGGTGAGCTTCTTGCACATGAGAGATAATTCTTCTTTGGCAAAGTGGAGTTGGCACCTGAGATCGGCGCTGTCATCCTTTTAGACAAACAAACAACAATGAATTTGATTCTGACAAAGATGATAAATAACATAAGCTTTACTATGCAATTCTTTATCAGTGCAGCCACATTTGAAATCAGACTTGAATTATTGCAAACCTCGATCTGCTGAGAGAGCCTCCTCTCAGCTCTACTGGCTGATGATCGGATGCTTTTCTTTTTTAGCGTGCCCTGAAAGATAATAACACAACAAAGAGGTTTATGAAGGGTGCAATACACACAAGAACAGATCTATCTGAGAAACTTCTCACAGATAAGCTATGTGAATTACTTCAAATGTCTCAATTATGTAAAGTTAAATGACATGCTGACTTGGCTACACCTTCTGAGATGTTTTCCTTATCTGCCTTCCAAAAATGTGATATACTGTATAGAGACCTCACTGAAGTCCAAAACTCAAAGAGATACGTGTGCATACAAATACAGTAAAAGGAACAGTTCTACATTTTGGGCAAAGAGTGTAATGAGAAGATGGATACCACGCTCATATCTGTCTGTTCAATATGAAGCACCAACTCAGAGATGGTCAGCTTGGCTCTGTTTCCTGCCAGAACCTCTAAAGTCCACTAATTAAGACATAAATCTTGTTTGGAGAGTTGTTTCGAAACTGATATTAGTAACAGAGATCCCTCCAACACTACTTAATACTGGATCGGGTATTTGCGAGTACTCAAGTCTGTGCACCAATCCAATACCATGTCATTCATTAACAAACTTAATTATAACTGTAAGTATTTCAAAAATGGCAGTTTTCCCAGAAATCGATTCTTCA
>NW_024619756.1:0-3511 GCF_008729295.1 Plectropomus leopardus | reverse complement strand
AATTATATTCGGTTTTTTTGAAACAGCAAAATGAGGCGCGGAGATAAATTCACCGACAGCGAGTTTCTGAGCTCTCCGGTGTTTAAGGACGGCAGGAAGAGGAAGAAGAAGCAGAAGAAGACTGCGGCCAACCCGAAACTGGAGCAGTCTGTTTTAGCGGACTGATTAGCATTTTTCTGTGTTTTTTTTTATTGATTTATTTGAAGTTTTTGGTTTTCGAAATAAAGACGTGTACAGACAGACGTGTTTTGGTTGGTGTGCCTCTGCAGGATGCAGATTTCACACTGAGCTCCGGTAACCTCGGTGCACTGGTTCACGGTGTCCGGGATGTGACAGACTGACGGGGGCTGAGTCATGAATCATTTATTGCGGCTGCTCACCTGAGACGCTGCGGGCTCGTGTCGGCGGACAGGTGACCCCGCAGCACGGCTGCAGTTTGTGTCAGCGTGTCGGCTGAAGGTTTGAGAGCCGCTTCAGGGTCAGACCGGCGTGTGTGGTGAGTACAGGTGACAGCACGTTTAAATACGCCACTCATTGTTTTTTATTAATATTATTATTACATTATCTGCTCGCTGAAGTCAGTTTTGCACAGGAGAGGCGGTCCGGAGCTGTTGTGGTTACAGAGGATGCATTTTTAAGGTGGACCAGACTTATTGGCTCTGCGTGGACCAGCAGGGTGTCAGGTTCATGTCCTGACGTCACAGCCGTAAATTAACCCTTTTATTGTTTAGGTTAACAATGTGATCAAAGCTGGCCTTCTGTAACACCGATGCATTTGTTTTTTTTGGATTTTAGTTTGAGGATGACCAATAATGTTTGTTTTCTTTAGAGCCAATGCTGATTATTAGTAGTTAATGTTATCGATAACCGATATTTGGAACTAATAAGCATTTACGATAAAAATGAAAATCTTTCTGTCAATATTTGGAATTTTGAAAATAACAAACTCCAACACAAAACTTTGTTTAAATGTGTTTAGCAAATGTTTAATTAAAACAGAGACTTTATACATGTTATACATATACAGCAAGTTCCCGGCAACTTCTTTTGTTAAATAAAGTTCAGTGAAAATTTTACTAAAAAATGAATAAAAATAGGTTTTACAAAGTAAAAGTTCCTCCCATACTTGCACTTTAATAATAATAACATTTATTAAAATAATTGTATTAATTCTATTTTATTTTAACTTTACTTACAGGGTTCCTACAGGTCCTTAAAAGAATTTGAGGGAAAAAATCAAGGCCTTGAAGATTTTTAGAATTATGCATGAATAGATATAGGTCTCTGAAAGTGCTTGAAATGATACGTTTCAAACAAAAATAAAAATTAAGGTTCTTTTGATTTTGTTGTTTTCTTAACGTTAGCAAACAGGCTCCTTAAAAAAAAAAAAAAAAAAATCAAGGCCATAATGTCGGTAAAACCTGCGAGTTCTCACTATGAAAATTCACAGCATTGTTAAAATATTTTGATGTGACTTTGAGTTTATCTCAATGCTGGGTACTTGAATTTCAGGAAAATTGTCCTTGAAAGTCCTTGAAATTGTTCAGTTACAGAAAATGTATTTTTAAGGTGGACCAGAGTTATTGGACAGTTGTCTCGCTGCTCTTGTTGGTAGCTCTGTGTGTGGGACCAGCAGGGTGTCCGCTTCATTATCTGACTGTTGCAACATGAAATTAACCCTTTAATTATTTTGGTCAGTGTGAAAGCTAGCCCTCCCAGCGACCTGCACATCCATTGTTTTGACTGCATGTCCATTTCACTTTCAGGGTTTCAACAGGTCCTTGAAATCCTTAAAGATTTGTGAATTTGAGGGAAAAATCAAGGCTTTGCCTCTGTAAAGCCCGCAAGGTCTCAACAGAAAACGTAACAGTATTTAACCTTGATCTGTTTCTCAAACCGAGCCTTGGTGGGTACTTTCATTTGAGGAAATCAGGGCTGGAAAGTCCTTGAATTTGTTGTTAAAGACCGTGTGGCGATGACATAATATTGAACATATTGAGATGTTTTCTTGTTTTTTCAGGGGCACCAATTTAAAAAAAAAAAAAAAATCACTTAGAAAATGGGGGCGCGGCAGCTGAAGAGAGATGTTGAGGCGCTCATGTGAGTGAAAATCAGACGCTCAGAGGTTTTTAAAAACATTTTAAAATGCCGACTGATGGTTTTTTTTTCTGACGTAAACAGTGGAGATTACATCGGGCAGAAACTCAGAGAAAACGCTTTTGATCCAAAGGGGAAGGGGACGTCCACCATGCTGGATGACCTGGTAAAGACATGACAGGTTGTCTTTATCTGAAACAAAAAACAAACACAAAATATGCAACAAATACACGGGTGTGGCCTTGATATGTATTTTATTCGTGTGCACGTCACAGGCTCACTATGATCTGGCCATCAGCGTTGCCCTGTGGTGGTTGGACAGAGAGGAGGGACGGGACGTCCTCGACAGAGACATCATGTAAGCTGTAACAGTGGTGGAAGAAGTACTCTGATCTTTAACTTCAGTAAAAGTAGTAATACCACAATGCAGAAATACTCAGTTACAAGACAAAGTCTAAAGTACACAGATGTTGGCATCAAAATTACAGCACCAAAAGTAAAAGTACACATTTTGGAGAATGACCCTTTTCAGAAATGGTTGATCTACGGGTGCAGATGTTTCCGGAGTCGTTAGTTCAGTGTCCACACATCAGATAAAAAACCTCATATTCAGTGTTTTTTCTCAAAACGGAAACATGTTGGATTTGAGCACAAAGAAATAAAAAATATAATCCAATAATAATAAACAGAAACGGCACTTCAAAATACAAGTTGAAATTCACTAAAATTCAAAATAAAGTGTTTTTATGTTTGTTTTTTTTACAAACGTGACATGTTCTCGAGTCACTTGAAGTCTTGAAATACTCAAAGGCCCGCTCTCAGTTCTCCACCTTGGCCCTTCGCCTAGATTTGGAGTGCCCTCCGCTGAGTAACGGCCCTTAAAATGGAGCCACAAGGGGAGGGGCTTAAATTTTTAACCAAGGAAATGAGATGACATTACGCCATCAGTAACCACCAACAGGGGCACATATGTGTGTTAGTACATAATTGGCCGATGAATCAAAGGTTAAAACAATGAGCTAAAAGTGACTGATAAACAGTTCAGCTCTCATCCAAGGTAGAAATACTCCATTTTTGTTTTTTTTAAATGAAGCTCTCGTTACCACAGCGGAGCAACAAGCGGTGCAGGAGGTGCCCAGTACCCGAATCGCTTAGAGCGGGAGGCCATGATCCTCTCGTCCTTCGCTGGAATAATCATGGTGAGTGTTGTGTGCTGAGCTGGGGGTCAATGCCCTTTTCTTCTATTTGCTTTTTAATTGAGGATGTATTTTATCACGTTATTGTTATTTGTATAAATCTATGTTGGTTGTAAGTTCTAGGAAATGATGTAATCGTGCAGAGAAAATAATTAGAGGGGAGAACAGGAAGAGGAAATCAACCTTCATATCCTCGATAGTAATCACTATCCAAACTG
>NW_024619755.1:0-3284 GCF_008729295.1 Plectropomus leopardus | reverse complement strand
AAGAAGAAAATGCAGCTGTCTTGTAGTCGCAGCAACGGTCTTGCTCAGACAAAGCAGTTCCAGACATTTTTTACAAAATGTAAAAGTATGTTATTCTGGCATTGCTACTGTTTGTAAATACAACATTCAAACTTGGCCTCTCCTCCTTACACTGCTGTCTGTGTATGTTTTTGCAGAGAAAACTTCTTTGTGGCAAAATTTGTCTGTTGGACAGAAGGCTCAGTATATGGGGACTGAGCGGTAAAATAGCCTCTACTTTGGATTGCTGCTATGATATTGTAATGGTGTCTTGTAAAGCAGTGAGGGTCGGCCACAAGTTTGTGTGCATGACACATAATATATGCTAATGTAGGAATGTTACATTTGTATTAGAAAAGCTGATAACTAAGTAAGCTAACTCGACTAATCACCAGCACCCACTTGTCCAACGGGTCAAGTCTGCATCGCTCTTCATCCAAACCCTCTTCTTGTGCTGGCCAGCAAAAATGAAAGCCAACCCCAGATTCACACTTTTTCTTGAACAATCTTAGTTCACTTAGTGTTGTGCCTCCTCATTATATTTGCATTTTCAGGGCTGTGTCTGCAATTTTCAATGCCTCCTCTTTGATGCATGCTGCTAACTCCAAAACCCCTCTTGAGTGCCATTATCAACCGGGGCCCATACGTCTTTAAGCCTAGGCTTAGGCGTTATCAGTTTTTTATACCTTCATACATAACTGACATTTCACCAGGATATACTGTATTAGACTATATCTGAGTTAAAAATAGAATATTGAAAACACAGGAAATAAGCGCTCTTCTTGCTTGAGGATCCGATGATACTTTTTCCCTGATATATACCGACACGAGTGGGCTGAAAAGAGATGATGTGTCGAAATAACTCATATGGCTAATACACTACTTTTTTCGTAAGAGGACGTCATCTCAAGGCAAAGTTAATTGACAATACAGGGACAGAGCAGTCACCATCTTTTTTAGCTAAGCTGCCCTTTTCCACCAGCAGAGACTGACCTCTGGTGGTGTGTGCTGTGCACTACAATACATTGTCTCAATACAGCATCTCCATATCAGTTAAATTAAAGAAAAGCATCTGTTTTTGATGGTCTTGAAAATCATATCTAGTTGATTTCTAAATAAACAGGTAGACCATAATATTATGATATTTCCCAAGCCTCGTCCTGACCACAGCAAAATAAGACGGAAATAAGAAAATACAAGCAGAGGTCAGGGACTCTGCAGATGAACAAACCGCCACATAAATCTAGTAGGTCGTAAGTGATTTTTGGGAGGAAATTCCTGCATAATGTGTCTTTAAATTGTCATGCAAATTGAGTCATGCAAAGTTTCAAATGAGCACTACATGTTGTATAGTTTAACAATTTGAAAACTCCTCTCTGTCTCTTTTCAGCCCTGAACCAGCAGAGGATCACTCAGAGCGCTCCCGTCAAACAGGGAGGGCAGCTCCCTCCAGGAATCATGGGAAGCAACAACCAGATGAGACTGCAGATTGAGAAGGAAAGACTGAGACTGAAGCAACAGGAGTTGCTCCGGCAGAGACCACAGGTTAGGAATCAGAGTCACAGAATTTAAGAAAGGCCTTTTAGGGAGTACTGCAGCCCTTATGGAGGAACAGCTAACATCTATCAAAAGCATCACAAGGTCAAAAGTTGCAGTATGTGAAAGCACATCAGTGAAGTAGCAAGACACTGGACCACTGCTCACTAGTTGAATGAAAAAAACAGCACAATGTTTGCTGTAATGTAAATCTTGAGCAGGCCTTTAAATGTGAGTCATAATTCATAGGTATGGCATTGGATTTTAAGCCCCCTTTGATCGGTCTTTATTGTAGCACCACCCTGCAACGAAGTCCTGTGAGTCACATGTGGTGATTTTATCACTTCCTAACTGCGATGTGTCACTGCGCCGCCCACACAGGGTGGTGCAGCCAAGTCCAGTAGTTTACTCAAGGCCGTGTCATAGCACCAGAAACCAAGCTTTATGATTATGAATGAGGGTGCAGGTGACTTTGTTTACCGTGCCATTCACATGGGTTGTTTAAAGTTCACAGTGTAGGAAGTGACCTGAGTGTGTACATGCTCCAGGCTGGAGAGGGGGAAAGATGATTTTGACTGTCCTTACTGGAAGTCCCTAATGTACATGCACTGTCAGATGATCTAACCTGGTTATTGTCAACTTTTTGAAATGTCATGTGAGGGAGAAATGTGGTTTTCAGAATTGGATAAGGCATTTAGAAGAGCATGAATCAGAAAAGCAAAGATCAATTTCTACTGGAGAATCCTGATTTCTCAGCTATGTTGAAGACTTGTACTGGTATCTAACTTGGTTTTTACATGCGTGTAACTCCAGATTTTTGAGTAACCAGGTTATTTCAATGCATGCATTTTTTATTTTCCACCTTTCTTCTGGTCTGTGTGCATGCATATGCAGGGATAGATTCAGGATTTACTGCAAGTAAAAAAAGCATTAGTTATGAAGCTGACACATTGGCAGCTCTGTTATCCAAAACACAGATATCTGAGCTTAATGGAAAATAAAATGTGGAGATTGTAGGTCAAACCATTTCAGGGGTTCCTCTATCATGTTATTTACCAGATTCCAGTAAACCCTAAATTTCTGTAGCATTTCACATGCTTGGAATACAGAGGCCATTCTGTGTTTGCAAATAAAGGAGACTGTGATTATAGTAGGAAATTGTGCAACGGTGCCAGCTATATGCTTATGTAGGGAGTTCAACTTCAGGGCAATAATTGCCCCACCCAAAGTGATTCCACATGGCAGAAGTAGGATGAAAGGCAGACGGCGATGTATGCAACTTGCTGGTGGCAGTCCAATGCTGACGCTGCTCAGTCATGCACAAAAAGAGAGCCAATAAAACCATAAAGGATGTTTACAGTACACACAGCCCTCATAATCCCTCTTAATCATAACCAGATTGTTTACATGTGTGTATGGGATTCTGGGATAAATTGAGCTGTTTGTTTAAAAACAGAATGAAAAAAACATCTTATTAGGGCTTTTTATTTATTTTTTGCCTCAGAGAACATTGTGTGCATTTCTCCTCAACCACAACCAATTAAAGTTTCTACTAAGCACTTATGGTGTGTAGCAGCAATCTTATGTCCTTACTAAAAACATCACATCCCTGGCTGCCATTTTGTTGTCATCTATGACCCTGTTAAAGTTTAATGAGAGCTTAAAACTGCGACACTGGTCACTTCACCTTCCCGTTCAAGGACTTCTAGGGGAAGGAGGTGAAAAAAAAA
>NW_024619754.1:0-1379 GCF_008729295.1 Plectropomus leopardus | reverse complement strand
TATTTAATTACATTTAATCCCCAACACGGCTTAATGGCTATGCAGAAGTAAAGGCTGAATGTAATAATTTCTAATAACTTGCCACTGACTGCCATTTTTCATGCCATCCAAAGACTGCACTATTGACTAATAGATGGCACCCGAAAAAGGGGGCCACTCTATGACACTGCACTGAGTGATGCTGACATTAAAACCTGCAGACTCTCTGCTGCGCACAATTAGAGACCGAGGGAGGGGCGATAGGCGGGGAAAACAGTTTAAGGGCGGTGAAAAAGTGTCCGTGTCATGTCATCTACCTCAAACATATGCCACACTCCACACTCAGCCAGGTAAAACCAGCACCAGTTGGGCTCTGAGGTGTCCATCTCCTCCATCTCAGTGGACTCCTCCTCTGACGATCTGATGGCTAACATGGCTAAATCTGAAATTAATCAGGGAAAAGACGCGAAAACACTCAGGCAATTAGTAACTAAAACTTAAGAAGGTACGAGTGGGAGCAAGATGGTGTTTTGTTCCCGTGACAAACGCCAGGATGATGTTTATGCGTCATGATCGTGAGGATATTTCATGCCTTTAACAATTTCAAATAATAGCAGGAAGCTGCCACATCGAGCTAGCTGTCATTAGCGGCTGCCGCACCCGACTCTTCTCAACTCAACGGGTGTCTTACCGGTTTCCAGCCTGCCTCTAACTGGGTCCTTATCTGGATGTGAGTCCTTCGTGCATTACGGATCACAAAAAATCCCAGTATCCGAATAAGAACGGGTGACTGACGTTACAAAACATTTCGTCTCCCTTTGCCTTGTTTACTTTTATTTCCTGGTTGGTTCGGCACGCACAGAACGTCAATGCGTCAATGTGATGTAACTCCTCCCTCCTGCGTGGAGCACTGACGCCCTCAGTTTGTCATGAAAGGTACTAAAATGGCTTAATTGAGACTAAATTATACACAGATAAATACAGGGAGTATAGAATATTATGCAGGGAACCTGGAAAATGAAAGATTAAATGAGGGTTTAACATGTTTGAGCTTGCAACTTAAGCAAGTTTATTTGAGGATGTGAATGTGAAGCATGGAAAATGACGTGTTTAAATAAATAAATGGATAAATGTAGAAATAGAAACAGTCAAAAAACAAACAAAACAAAAACTGCAATTTAATCAATAAAAGACTAAATTCATGCTGAAATTAATAGCCCATGAAAATAAACAAACAAACTCATCACTAAATAATTAAATGTAGAGGTTAGGATCTCCTTCCTCACTGAGAAATAGACACAGAAATGCAAAAATAAATTAATCTACCTGAAAAAAAATGTTCAATTGGAAGATATTGGTGTTTTTCTGGTCTGTTTAATCATAAATCTATACTCATTTCT
>NW_024619753.1:0-625 GCF_008729295.1 Plectropomus leopardus | reverse complement strand
TCAGCAGCTACAATAATGGTTTAAAACTTAGTTTCTGTTTGGGCTCCCAGTAGCTCAGTTGATAGAGCGGACACCCCATGTACAGAGGATGTGTCCTGCAGCAGCCGTGGGTTCAATTCCGTCCTTTTCTTGCTTTTATTTGATTTTGGTCTCCTCTTTTATTTGACGTGTTCGAAATAAAGATGTAACTAAAAACTAAGTAAAGGATCAAATACATGCAGAGTCACTGCAACTGTCTGTGACACACACACTGATGTTTAGACTCAGAGCATGTGTGTGTGTGTGTGTAGAGTCATGCTGACTGGACTTCCTGTTGTAGCTGTTAAAGCAGCAGGCTACACACACACACACACACACATACACACACACACACAAACAAACACACACACTAACACCAGAGAAACCAGTAAGAGGACCAGCGGTGGTTTGCGTCTCTCTGGACTCAATGATCGGTCTCCGTGCTGTTGTTGTGGTCACTATAAAGGATTCACGCACACACACACACACACACACACACGTACACACACACGTACACACACACACACACGTACACACACACACACACACGTACACACACACACACACACGTACACACACGCACACACACACACACACACACACACAC
>NW_024619752.1:0-1215 GCF_008729295.1 Plectropomus leopardus | reverse complement strand
CGTTGAAAAATCCTAAAACTTTCCTGAAAAACTAGACATGTCCTAATATCCTAGAATCCGAGAAACATCCTAAAATCCCACAAGCATACTTAAATCCCAGAAATGTTCTAAAATCCTAGAAACATGGATGGAGCTGCTGTGACTGGCCCCTGGCCTCCTGTCATCAAATGGCTCCTAAGCGGAACAAGTTATCCCTGTCAATTTAAAAGTCCGATTGTGGGAACAACATGGATACTACAAAAAACCTTTTCTTAATTGCTCAGACCATGTAAACATGTTGATAACAGTTTGGAGCTTTATTTAAATTAATGATTTTGTCCTAAAATTGTTGCTGCATTCCCCCAAACTACTAAAATATTACTTTACCCAAACAATGCTAATAAATGAAATTTCTAACAACTCTTGTTTACTATACCGGGACAGTTGTTACAACCTTACACAATATTACAAACTACGTATGAGCCAAAAATTGGCACGCAATATATTGATTTTGTTGCCCTCCAGTGGTTATATCGCGCAACTACACCATTATCTGGCGTTAATGTGCATGCATTAACAGGCTATACATGCATGTTAACTCGCAGCACATTGAAAAAAATATATTAACTTTATTTAGAGAAATATTATAATATCCCAATTTATCATTAGAGACTTGTTGAATATTATACATTTAAGGGCACAATCCAATCTAATATAAAAGAAAAAAAATAAAATAGACAGGGCAGGAACTGTAAGGGAAAAATAATAGGTAACATATTTGAGATAGAATATATTTTGAATCAGTTAATTGGGAGAATTACATCTGACAAAAAAGTAAAGTCAGGGAATTACTGACAATTGGAGAATAAAATACAAATAATAAACAAATGAATTAGTGAACATATATATTCATATATTTGATATAAGTTACTTATCTATTGTGTCTATGTGCTTTTTTAAAAATTCAATAAAGTAAATTAGTTTTCATGTCCCAATTTATCAGAAAAAAAAGTGTTGGATACTGTGAATTAACGGGTTAATCCAATCCAAAGGGAAAAAAATAAACAGTACATCAAATAGTAGTTAGCCTAATTGAGGAAATTTGAGAAACTGAAAAATATGTGAGGCTACTTTTAAAAATATTCAACAACAAATACTAACAGTTAAACTTAGCGTAATCAATAAAAACATACATTCAAAAAACATACTGAATCATATATATTTATATTGATATAT
>NW_024619751.1:0-2851 GCF_008729295.1 Plectropomus leopardus | reverse complement strand
ACAGCGCTCCAAATGAATGGTCCGGCAGCATAAATAGAAAATCTATTTGTGGTGGCAGGTGTTTTAATCGTGGCATGCTGCCACAAATAAATGAATGTTTGGGGAAACACTGCCACAGCTGGCTAGTTAAAGGGACTCAGCGTACAATCGGGGCTCTGCTTTCACATAAAACTTTACTGTGTTCCAAACACTTCACATACATTCGTCCGTCAGTCACAAAGCTAAGATGGAGCTAAAAGGGTTGACATCACTGTGCAGTTTGATGGTTGTATGAACTTCATTTGTCATTTTCAACAGACATGCAGGTAGATTAACATTTTCCTAAAGGAATGCATCAAAATAAAACCTACGAGTACAAGCGTCTGGGCATGGGGGAGCTTGTTCTTGATGACTTGGATAATAGCCATGATGCCTTCACAGATCTGTTCAGCAGTGTGACCATGATTGTTAGTGCCTACCCACAGCACCACAACCTAAAACGACAAAAAAGAAACACATGACTGAGCACATGTCATTGACGGTTAAGGGTCAAAATACCTAGAGCTGGAATTTTAGCAAAAAGCACAATGAGTCTACTGTGTGAATAAACAAGCATGATCATGTTCTCTCTTTTTGGCGGTGATTTGGACCTTTGGGCTGATGTTATCCAGTTCGCCATTCATCAGTCTCCACAGCACGTGTTGTGTTGCATCACCACCCACTCCAAAATTGAGGGCATGCAGAGGAGAGAACAGCTGCCGCCATATCTGCACACAAACCACAACAACAAACCCTCCGTGTGGTGTGATGTAATATAAGTTTACACAATATTTAAAGCGCTCATAGAAGATCATTAAGAGAACAAGACAAGCTATCAGTGTGTGATTCATGTTTTACCGCAAACTGGTGCATGAGCTGAACAAGCGAGTCTCCAACAAACAGAACATCAGGCTCTTTATCTTTGCTGTCAGACACAAAGCGGTTATGCTACAAATAGACAGAAAAAAAGACACAGACTTAGAAATCACCCTTGACTTTACGTGAGAAATGCAGACTCATAAACTCACTTTTAGATATGCCCAGAGGAAAACGTTTGCTGCCCACAATAGTCTTTTCTTTGTCTCATCAGAAATCAGTCAGGTTCTTATTTGGAGATTACTACATTTTGATCTGTTTCTAATTTCTGAAATTAAGCAGGCTGTCTTTTAAGACAATCAAATTTCATTTTTAATCTTACTGTAATTTCAAGATCTGATTATTTCAGACAAATTAAGATTACTACAGCAAGACAGGAAAAGGAGCATTTTGAGATCTTAAATTGGGATCTGGCTGAGACAAGAGGAGAGCTATTTCTTAGGAATTGAATGTATTATGAATGAAAAAAAAAAGGTCAAAATCTCATATTGAGCTCAGTTATGTCTAGGACAAATAGATATTTGGAATTGTCCTTCCCTCTGGGTGGACATTGGAGGACAATAGCTACACTGACCATACAGTTATAACCTACACAATCACAATACGTGACAGCTAATTAACTATTAATGTGTTTTGTTTTCACTTTGGATGCACAAAACTTAGCATTAGCGACCATGCAGATTAGCAAAACCTCAGAAATCATGGCTGTTATACTAGCTATGTAAAGCACCAGGATCAAGTGATAGAAAACCCATAATAATAGTATTATTTCACACACCAAAGACATCCATCGTCCATCTCCCTGGGTGTCTTGACAGGGGGTGGGTGTGGCGGCTGGGTTTGGTTCTCCTGCACTCATGACTTGTCTCTATCTGTCTTGGGAAAACAGTCACGTTTTTAGTAATTTTTCACAACGGAAACAATCCTTTAAATCAATACAGTATAGCTATAATTGCATGCTAAAGAGGTTGCTAGAATTAGCCACAGTAGCTAACCTAGAAGCACAAGATAGATGTATTTTAAAAGAGAGATACCGGCCACACGACTAACACAGATTGTTATTAAAGTATGCGCGTTTGTATTGTGCAAAAGTGAAAAGGCAGAGCTTTGTATAGAAGCAAAAATTTCAAGATATTACAGAAAATAGGATACCATGTAATCAAAAAATCGTCATCTCCTAATTCAGTTTCAGGAAGTAAATTTTCACTATAGTTGCCAGTACCATTGCTGATCATGGGCAACAACATATACTTTTTCGTGCGTTTTAGAATTATATTACACTTTATTAGTACTATGTGATTGACGTTGATTGTGAAAGCACATCTCGTGGAGAAATTAATTAAACTGAGCTTTGTTTAAGTGAAGAAACATATAAAAGATGAGGTAGCCCCCCCTCCCTCGTCTGTGTAAGTGGACTCGCCCTGCTCGTTGGTGTTCGTGGGAGTTGCTGCTGCGCATAGAAACGCATCTACGACATGTTGCCAAGTAACGACGGATCGATAAGCGACAAGAAACGACTGACGGTAAGCAGCGCTGTTAATTTACGGTTTTAAGATTGTATAAAAGTGTTTCGTGATAGATTTAATGTTTCTGTCGCATGATATGTGTCTAAAATTAGGTTTAGTTACAGTGTTTCCCAGTAGTTACATTCAAATACTTTTAACTGCACACACGTGCGCTTCAAGTGAAAGTGCACCTGGTGACATTATCACCTGTTTGCTAACCACCATCCGAGCTAGCATAGCGACTGGACCTGTTTCTGCTCTAAAAAGATCAGTAATAAATTTGGCTAAACGTGCTTTATTTTAAAAAGTAATAGTTTATGTTCCAAATGTTTTCTACTGGAATAATCCTACCTTCGAAATAGCTCTTAAAGTGACTTTAAGGTGATGCATCGTTTTTATTCCACCGAGATATTTCTACAAATATATGTATTATATATTATATAATATTGTAT
>NW_024619750.1:0-3108 GCF_008729295.1 Plectropomus leopardus | reverse complement strand
TCCACAAGCTCATCTGAAAACATTATTTCAGCCTTGTGAAAAAATAGCCCCCTCTCCTCTCTTTTAGCTTTTAGTGGAAGTAGGTTGGCTCCCGCTCTAGCTGTCATCTGAGTGCCTCGTCATTCAACGTGTCATTCAGCGCACCAGGCTGGCCTAGCTGTCAGAAACCCAAGTGGCCTGGTGTTACTGGCACGGCTAGAATTTCTTCTGTCCTTCTAGCAGGGCTTGAAATACTTTTTTTGTGTACATGCACTGTATGCACTGGTGCATCTAACTTTTAAAACTGTGAAATTACATGCACCATTTTTTACCTGCACATTTTTTACTGCACCATTTGGTGTATTTCTCCCTCTTCTCCCTTATGATGAGGTGAGCTCTATGAAGTGATACATTTTGATATTTAATGTGAGTCACACTGAGGTGGGTCACATTACATGGAAGTATTAAAAAGAAACAATTTTTTGAATAAAAAAATAATATTGAAGAAGCACTACAACCTCCTATGGGGAGGTATTTCCTTTGGTCAAGTATAGTCATATATTTTGTGATTACCAAAAAACAAAAAAGGAGATCAAATGGGTGCCGTAGGGGTAATTACTATTAGATATTACAGTTAAAAAACAAACAAAAAAATCAACTAGTTGCATGCCAGACTAAATATCTGTAAAAGAATGGTTGCGGTGGACATAAGTTTCATATATCTTTGATATTAGTTAAGGGGACATGTTACAGGAACAGTGGGATGAAGCTGCTGTTTAATCGTTTTTCCTTTCCATCCTGCTTTCTTTGTTCCACAGAAGACCGATTGGGAGGTTGCCATCAAGAGCATTAATAAGAAGAACCTGTCCAAGTCCCAGATCCTTCTTGGCAAAGAAATCAAAATCCTGAAGGTCAGCATGACACTAATTGCCTCTCACTTATCTCCTCAGTGTATTTAAAGAATGATCTGACACTGACCTTGTGTGAGTCTGGACCTTTAACAGGAAGGTGCCTCGATGTCCCTGATAGAAATATGAGTGGTTCCATTAACTGCTGTAGTGTGCACGCTCCTGCTAACGCATGTATGTATTTTTCTGTCCTGTTTTCACTCAGGAGCTGCAACATGAAAACATTGTGGCACTTTACGATGTCCAGGTACGTTTTTTTTTTCTCTTTTCTTGTTTTGCATCAAATTGTTATCACCTAATGGAGAATGATGTATTCAATAGTATTTCAGTATTAATCTCCACTGAGTGATGTTTGCTCTGTGGATCTTTGAGGAGCAGACGAGCAGGTTTTCTGAGAGCTGGTCTGCTCCAGTGTCTGGAGCCAGTGTAAGAAAAACTTGAGTTAAATGGTTGAGGAGGATCAATGTTGCTATGGCTCGTCCTTCACTTTAATGCTGAATGAGGCTACCCTCTGTCTCTCGTGACTTAGAATAGAATAGAATGCCTTTATTGTCATTATACAATGAAAGTTAAGTGGCAGTTCTCTCAGTGGTATAAAGGGAATGGATAAAAAACGATTAAAATGATTGACCCAACAACTCATACAAACTAAACTGTAACAACAGTGCAATAAATAGATATTGCACTGTTAGTGTATTGCACAGTTCAAGCAGGATTATATTATTATTGCCCTAAGCCGTGATACTGCATAGTACCGAGTTCAGTTCACTGCTTTAGTGAGGGTTCAGCTGGGTTATTTGGGGACTTACTATTGCACTGTGATTCAGTGCCATCATGCTCTACAGTATAGTGCTCACTGGTGCTCATGTGATGAAGCCCCACACTGATTTGCAGTGTTGCATTCAAGACCACCTCAGCTGAGACCAAGTCAACCAAGTCAACCAAGACTAGAGTAAATCAAAACCAAGACAAGACAAGAGTTGAGGGGTTTATTTGGTTAAAGTCAAGACAAGATTAGTTTGAGTCCCACACTGCATTATACACTTTTGCTAAAAATAGAAATATAAAGCATGCAAACCATAGCCACTTCTCTAATTGATCTGAAAGATCCACATTGGTTATTCCTCCTCAGTCACATTGCTAGTGTATACACAGCATTTGTGTGTGTTTATGTTTGTGTTTATGTGTGTGTGTGTAAGTGCACCATAAGTACTGCCCTGATATTTTAAAAAGGAATTATGGAGATGAATTTTATGTGTAGGAATTTCCCTTTGTTTTCTCTGAGCAAACAAAAACAAACAAACACCAAGGGGCTGAAATCCCAGCTAGCAGGGAACATTCCCACAACACTGGCTAACGTTAGCCAGTGTTGTGGGAATGTTCCCTACAAGTTGCAATAATGTTTTAGGAAAACATTTTAATCTAATGTTCAAAGAATGTTCTAAGGATGTTTATTATTTTAAATCATGTCCCTGAAACGTTGAATGCTGACTAAAATGTAATGTTTTAACTGCAACTGCAACATTCTGAGGCTGTTTTGGTGATGTTGAGAGAGGCGACAGATCATAGTGTCCTTTCTAAAACATTCCCACAATGTTACATGAGAACAAAGGACATTTCAAAGCAACATTCAGAACATGTTATTTAGGCCTGACATTACAGAACATTTGATATGAAAATGTAATGTCATGTGATATGTTAACAAAAAACAAAACAAAAACAAATGAATATTTTTTTGTATACAGAGGATGTTAACTGAACTTAAAGAAGAATGTTCCGGAAACTAAAAAACAAAAACAAAACATTATTAAAACATTGCACTGGTTGCATTGTACCATTCTCAGAACAAGACTTCTTCACTCAGACAAACCTGTTGTACTGTTTTTGGCCACAGCACACTGTCTGACAGGCCCATGTTCAGATATTAGATGAGCACTGATCAAATCCCCTTTGTCCTCTGGCTGGGAGCTTGGCATCCCATATCACATATTCCTGACACATCCACTTTCACATGCTACTGGATTAAAAAAAAAAAATTGTAAAAATAAACAGTCATTGCTGGAGGCAGAATTAGTGTATTTTTCAGTTTACTATTTGTAGCATTTATCACTGGTGCCGTGTATGCTGTTTGTAGTGCATTAATGATGTTGCACTGTGTGTTGTTGGGTTGCTCGTTCTTGATTATGGTGGGTGTGGGAGACTGAATGCTTTTATACAGTTG
>NW_024619749.1:0-2022 GCF_008729295.1 Plectropomus leopardus | reverse complement strand
ATAAAAATTAATATAAAATTTCTCATAGGAGCACTATTTCATCACAATACATTTTTTACAGATATGGAACTTAGTCCAGCTCTTCATTCAGGCCTGCACTCATAGTGGCCTTTAACTGGAAGATCCAAAATGTTTCTCTTTGTAACAGTTTCTTTAGTTTTAGACATTTAGATGGCCTCTATACCTTCTGCTTTGAGTGTGTCCGGATAACAACCATGGTGCTGTTTATAATTCTTGGCAATGGGGTGGTCCTGATTCCATGTGTGGATTGCATATTTGTGTTCAGCAATTTCTCTCTCAGTTTTCTTTTTGTTATTCCCACATCAAAATACCCACACGGGCAAAATGCTGCAGCACTCCTCAGCAAACCTATTTTACAGTACACATGGTGCCTTTAAATTCTGTTAAGGTCCCAGAGTCTTTGTAGGCTTATATCTCTTAAATTATTTCTAATTCATACCTTAATAAATTTAAATAAACATTTTGAATTTTATAAGACTGAATTTTAGTTTAATATGTGTGCATGTGTCTGTGATAGGCAACAGACACACGTTGCAGAGAACTATCCCGACTGGGTGTCAAAATTCAGGTCCAATAATAATTCAGAATGGCTTATACTGTAGATACTAAGACAGTTTTATCTGCCAGATTTTCTTTTTCTCAGAGTATTTGATTTTTTAAATAGGATTAAATTGATTTCTACCATTATATTAAAGATAGGGTTTTAGATGTTGCTGACAGTTGCTTTAATGTGTCGTTTCTTTATGCTCTGTCACTAAAAACTTTTCTTACAGTGACAAGGAAAACTTTCCCTGTGCTATAGCATTTTGGAAAGCATTTGATGCATGATTAATGAATAATTTGTGACTCATCTGTACAGAAATGATTTTTAACATCTCACTCCACTGTATGTGTTTAAGATAATATGAAACAAAAACAGGTGCTCTCTGGGGAGATATGTTTGATTTGCAAATTAATCCCGTTGTTGCTCATTTTTGAACACATGGTTCATTGGGAGAATTTTTGTGTATTTGTTGTCCTGGTGGTATGCACTGGGAGGTCGGCAAGTCACATTTTGAAGGATAACAGCATATTGCATGCATGTCAGTAAGATTTATGTGTAAATTTGCCCTCTAGCCTGTGTGCAGTAAACATCTTTGGTATCAAGGAGAGAATGACAATGCAAGAGCTTATGGTCATCAACTTGCAACATCTGTTAGGCGATGAGTATTAACTTGATGTGCTTGGTGGCTCTGTGGCCAACAGTTATCACGCTTTTATAGAGAGAAATGTGATTTGTGTTAATGATAGATTTAGGGTTGTGAGTTGAATGCACGACACGTGATTTCCATTTGGGGAGAAATTGAAATGTAATGAACAATTTGAGTTAAATTAATGCATCAGTGGTACTGGTGGACATAAGTGTTTTAATTGTATATGTCATACTAATTATTCCTCTTATCAAATTGAATTACCTGAGGGAACAGTCATGCAGTAACTAGTACAGCACATGACATGATTAATATGTTTCTTATTTTTATTATTTTAGATACCGTATTCTGACTTAAAATATAACACTGTTAACTCGTCATTCATAGATAATAGTATGTATTTATTGTACAATGTGTATGCCTGATGCTATTTCATATACCCAGAAAGTGTTATTTATCTGTGCATAAAGCTTTAGTTCTGCCTTATTAACCCTTTAAAACCTGGACTGACATCACTTTTCTCCTGCTAAGTTCAGGCGCCTTTCACAAGCTGTTCTATCTTTTGAAACCAAATTGGTTTGATTTCTTTTAAATATGTGAAAAAAAGGTTTCAAGAAATTAATAAAAGGTGACAAGAAAATTACCTGAAAATTATATTTTAAAAAAGGGGTCAGGATTATTAGACAATTATCAAAAAACCTAGGAGAAAATGTCCAGAAAACTATCATTCTAATTATTATAATTATATTTTTAAAATTGTGTCACAGGAGGCAAAAAAAGGTTTTCTTATATCTGTAATTTTCTGCATTTT
>NW_024619748.1:0-1513 GCF_008729295.1 Plectropomus leopardus | reverse complement strand
ACAGAAATGTAAGTATAAAATAATCTAAATAATGTGTATAAATCAGTCCTTGTCAAAATCCTGGTTGAATAATTTTTTAAGGTTGCTTTTAAAGATTTCAACACACACATGAATGAATAGACACTATAGTCAGATCAGCTAGATATGCAGACAAATTGATATTTGACACCTGATATTTGATCATATCCACATTGTAGTATGTCGCCTGAGGCTTCTGTTCAGCCACTTTTTTCAGATGGCTCATCAGGTTTGGCATATTCACCCAGAACTCCTTGGTGTCGACACTGTCTGTTGTGGAATCACTGTGAAGGGAGAGGTACATGATTGATTTAACTTATGTGTGTATTATCAAAACAACGACCAGTGATACTATTGGGTGTTTGTGTTTGCCTGTGACGTTATTCTTACCAGCACAGCAGCTGTGGATTGGGGAGGACCTGCTCCAGTCGGCTGTAGTTGTTAATGCAGAAGGTGAGGATGGGTTGAGTTGGGTGACTGGCAAAATGCCTGGTGATGCCCGCAGGGAAGGACAGCACCATCTCCCCTGTGATCTTCACAACACATCTGGGACAGTGAGAGTGAAGAAGAAGAGGCAGATCTCAGAGATGACGCAAAAGAAAAACACACACTCCCAGAATCCCTTTAGTGTCAAAACTGAAGTGCAAAGTCTTTTTGCAGCTGCCAGGAATGTATTCACTTTATTAAGCCTAATTCACATGGGACTAGTTCTACCAGGGGACCCTATTTACCATACATGTCTGTGTTTCATACTGCACATTCGCAAGGGGTAAAACTGTATTTCACTGGAATTTACTGACATTATTACCCAGACATGATGCACACAGTCACTTGTAACTTCTGTCTACACAACAGAAAAAAACCACACAGCATCACTAGCAGTGATCAGAGTTCTGCATCAAGCGGGTAACCTGCAACAAAGCTAATACACAGACTGTCTTTTGTCTTACTACCTTGTTTGGTTCTAGGAGAAAAAAAAAACATGCAGGTCAGACTGCGGGGGCTGGATAACAAATATAAAAATACATTGAGAATAATAATAATTTTCCTTTTTTTTCTTCACATTTTACTCCTCTGACTTGGTGTCAGCTCTGTGTTCTGCCCCACCAGGAACATGAGAGCAGCTTCAGTCAGGTATTTAAATTGTATTTCCTGACTTACTGTCTTTTAAAATGTATTATCTTGGTTTCACATCTAGGAAATGTCCTTAAAATTGTTGGCACGTTGTCTTACTGAATTATTTTAACAGCACATGGCTGTTATAGGATTTGGTTTTTGGTCTTTGGTTTGGGCTAAGGATCTCGTGTTGACGGGTCAGTTCAGGTTCCAGAGCTATTTGGTCACATGAGTTGGTGGAGCAGCTTTTCTTTTTCTTCTAATGTGGGTTATACAAACAGAACTGATTCTGCCACACATTGTCACAGGTCATCCATCTCATCATGTTTTGAGATTTATCTTTTTTCTGATCGATTTGAACTTGCCCTGTCTACAAATG
>NW_024619747.1:0-1784 GCF_008729295.1 Plectropomus leopardus | reverse complement strand
GACCCTCAGAGCTGGCCAATGCTACGCTGTGATTGGCCATTCTGCATTGTGGGGCGGAACTTAGCACATGGTCATTTTTCAGATGTAACTTCAGTTCACGCCTGAACCAACCCAAATTCAGGTGGGTAATTTTGGGGGGATTTTTTTACCTGGAAATATGCTATTAAATCCCCTCTTCCATAGCAGGGCCACCACAGATGTCAAAGTCAACATTAAATGTTTATATTTTGCAGTAGTTTGCTAGTTAGCTAGCTAGTTTGTTGGGCTAACGTTTTCCCACCTCACGCAGAGTTTTTCGTGGGCAGAACTCTCATCTCGTTATATTTCATTTCAACTCGGTGAATTGGGCATATTCGCAGGTTAGGAAGTCATCACGACTGTAAACAGTTATTATATCACCATTAACAAACAGTCAGATTTATTTGACCTATTTGTTTTATAATTGAAAATGTTTCTTGTAGACATTGCACTCTAACCTCACATCTATGGATTTCATAAATGTTTTGCTGTAACAACAAAACCTAAGTTGGTCATTCTTCCTTTTATATAAATCATTGATACTTGGTTGCTTATTGATGTGCATATTATTAACACATTGATTCCTTATAGTGTTACAAAGCACATAAAAGCATTTTTTTCTACGTTCTGTTGTCTCCCAAAAGCCTCCTCGTTTTAAGCAGTCCAGAAAGAAAGTTTGTTTTTTCAGTGTTAGTCGATTTGGATTTTTGCAAAGTACCATTTAGTATGATATACTATCATATAGATTTATAGTTACCTTTGGACAGTCAGGTATCATGCAAGAAAAGCTTAATGTTTTAGATTTGGATGTGTTCCTGTACTCTGCTGCATCTTTCAGAGGGCTGGGATTTTTTTTTTTTTTTTTAAGAAAATGTGGTTACCTAAATATTACACGGATTCCTTTGATGAATAATTCTTCTTGAATACCATCTTCTCCTTTAATGTTGCCTTTTCGTATTCTCCTCATCCTCTCCCTTTCAAGATGAGCAAGAACAACAGGCCCCCCAAATCAAATGGTTGCCATAATGGATAAATTGACTGACTGCAGCTAGTGCACCTCGACATTTCACTGCTCGGCTACAAAACAGTTTCACTTTGTTGACTTACCTCAGTTTTTTCTGCGGTTAATTAAAGGAGGAAGAAAATTGGAAGTGCTTTCTGTAAAGGTAATGTAGTGAAGCCCCGTGGTGGCTCTGCCTAATGAGGCTAATTATCCATCGTGGATGTCCAATCCAGACAGGCCTTTCTTTTGATTGCTTTGATTAATTACAACACACTCAGTGTTGCTCTTACAGCCTGTTAGAATGACAGGAAATGAGAAGCTCTGCAGCTAACTGGTGAAGTGGCAAAGGACTTACAGCCGGGAGAATACTGAAGGATTACAGCAGAATCCTCTCCATCAGCTCCCGTGAATTTAGCACCATTTATTTGGGTAGTCACATCACTTTATCACGTTAGTTTACATATTACGCCCTTATCATAACCTCATTATTTACGTTATCCCCACGGGGAGTATGTTTGCCTGCAAAGTTTGTCTATTTACATACGCCTGACTAAAAAATGGCACACATTTCTTTTACCCAAAAAAATTGCTGACACATAGTTCATTCAAAATTGTATCTGCAAAAAGAGATAGTTCAAATTTTTTCAAGTGGGTTAGTGTACGGTATTCGTCCATAGTCTATTTTAGGTGGCTAAAATTTAATTAAAACATTAAATTGTGGGCCCCATTCACAGCAGTACATTTAGCTAGTTTGTTACATTAA
>NW_024619746.1:0-2675 GCF_008729295.1 Plectropomus leopardus | reverse complement strand
AAAGGCAAACCAAAGGGCTGAACAAATAGTACTTTCAATTTCAATTTGATCTATAAAATCCAATATAACAAATCATAATTATTGTCAGAGGGCTTTGTAACATACGACATAGTACCTCTTTCCTTGGACCCTCACAGCAAACAAGGAAAAACGCCCCAAAAAAGTTTTATAAACTGTAACTTAAACCTAACAGTTCCACAATTAAGGTTAGCTGTTTTATTACTCACACCTCATTTTTTTCAGCTAGAATAAGTCAAAAGAACCAAACTATTTTCTGAAATTGGCATATCAACATAAAGATGTTTTAGCTGAGCTAATGTCCCGTTTATAATGTTGTTTCAAAGAAACAAAAGCTGATCACACAAGTGTTTATTTCTTATGCAGCATCTTTGGCACAGTGATATAGAACTTGAGTGCATTTTGCTTTATTGTAGGTATACATTTACAACATGTACTGCATGCACTCCAGTTTATTGGGAAACCAATACCCTGTTGTATTCAGCCATAACAGGCCCATTTAAAGGTAACCAGACAATTTGGTCAACACGACTAAACCTGAGACCTTTGCACTTTCAAAACAGCTAAGTAATCAGAGCAGACATGCACATTTAGGCTGCTCTGTTAAGAGAGAGCTTTGTTGTTCTATAACAGGATTCTCACCGGTGACGGCGAATGATATTTCTACACATTTCATTTAATTTGATTGAATTTGATTTGATAATTTGTATTATATGTTATACTTTTGTACTTGATCCAACAATCGGGAAATTAAATACAAAATTTGATAACTTTTATATTAAATAGTTTTATAATGTTTTACAGTGAGGCTATATCTTGAACTGTGGGCCAGCTTTTGTTAATACTGTGAGCTGTAGATCTTAACATTTACTCCATTAAATTATATTTCTTGCTTCCAAAGCTGCAGCACAAGTGGGGTCTGGAGACAGAGACATTGTTTCCACTCAAGACTGACTATAGTCATTTGATCATGCAGGGCAGGCAGTCAAACCCCCACCACCTCTCTGCTGAAGAAAGACTTTATTTCTACTGTTTCAATTATCCGAGAGGACTTTGCTTTGGGGGTAAAAGGAAGGGTGCATGCTGTGTGTGTGTAAAACCGGTTAGTCTCCCATAGTGTGTTTTGAACACCAGATTCTAAAATAAAACACTTTAAGCCCACCCCTATCAGCGAGCAACTTCCAGTAATTGTTCATCCAGAGACTTATCTGCTGCCCTCTCGGCCCAGTGGGAATGTCTCCTTCACTTGAAGACTTACATGTGAACACACGCAAAGACATGTCTTTTCAGTAGACAGACAATGCAGTCTTTTGCAAACCTCACGTCCTCACTGTGCATTTAGTGAGATACTATCTTTTTCTTCAAATCTACAGAATATCATCTTTACCAAAGTGTCACCATTCAGACTTAAACACTCTATTTTTTCAGGCTTGTCCTATTTGACAGTCTCATGAATTTTGTGCCACATAGAGTTATTGCCCAAATCTGATGAATGAAAATTAAAATGAGAAGGGTGAACTTCCTGTTGCTTCACCCTCAGACTTCAATAGAGCCTGTCCTCATCAAGTAGCCCAATACAACAGTCCATAATGTCTCCTTTTTTTGGTAATGAACCACGCAGAAGAGAGCTAATTTTTTTTGTGTACGCTCATTCAAGCCACCCAAATACGGACATTACTTTTTGATTTCCTTGAGTGATTTCATGAAAAAAAAAAGAAAAGAAAAAAAAGTTTGAATTCTTGACCCATAACTATTTGGTCTCAGAATCCCAGAGAGCAAAGGGACTCCCAACATGGTTATGTTAGATCCCTAGTTTCCCATGTTCTCATGTGCCATTTCTCTTTCTTCCCGCCACAGGGATGGAGGGTTGTTGCTCATCACATTTCACAACTTGTGCTTGGCCTTACCCACGGCACCCCTCGGCATCCAGTCCCCAAAATGGTGGCTGTTCAGTCCTGACGAGGACGGGAAGGTGAGGGCAGGATGTTCTTATTTACAATGCCTGCTACTGTGACCTACAGCAGTGGAGTAATTGTTGCAGTGATAAAAGAAAACAGTCTGCGGTACATCCACACACTGCAGGGTACTGCTGGACAAAAGACGATTATTTACACTGATATAAAAAGAAGTGCATCCTGTTTCTGCAGTTAAAAATAAATCCAGCAAACATTTATTCTAAACACTTGAACAGATAGATTCGATCTGTTATCACAAAGACTGTTTATTCTGTTTCCTCTTGAGACAAGATTACTGCTGTTACCTTTAACCTGAGTTACACAGTGGGTGTCTTTTATCAAAGGCAGCTTTACACACAAAGGTCACTTTAATGATTGACGTTGTAAATTGACTCAAAATGTCATTTAGAAATGAATTCTGACCCAGATCAGTAAGGTGATAATGATATTAATCATGATTGAAATAATGCTGTGATAAATCCCATTTAGGTTCATTTCAGTAGCCTTTTAGTGACGTTTTCCACTAGAAATAGATACAATTACTACGGTTTCTATTGCATATCTTTATGTTTAACCCTTTGAAACCTTAACAAATTGGCTTTAGGGAAGGCCATGGGCAACTTAATTAGAAATGGCCCAAAAAATTGTCAGAAATTAGTTAAAAATTAAATAAAAAATACAAGAAAATTATCTGAAAATAAG
>NW_024619745.1:0-1563 GCF_008729295.1 Plectropomus leopardus | reverse complement strand
TTTTTTTTAAACTATACCCTGATAATTCTGTAAAATAATTTCAAGTATATGATTATGAATATAGTTCACTGGGCATTTTTCCTTCACTTATTTGAAAATTGAGACAGGCCTTTATTTGTCAAAATGTGTCGCCACACCGGCTTCTAAAACGGTACTGGGGGTTTAATTGGGACAAGGCTTTTATTTGAAGTTTTACAGTAAATATATCTTCTTATCACACAGCATATTTTCATTGGGGGAAAAAAAAACCCCACATAAAATCAAGTCCTGAATGTAATTCACATCTGTTTGGGGGCGCCTTAACATGCAGAGGTTTGGGAATCTGCCTTACAGCAAAAAGTCAACTATTTATGGTCCTCAGACACACACACTGTGTTTCCTTTGAAGCCCACCTCCCCAGATGTCGTCCTTTATGAGCCGAAATACTCACAAACCACCAGCTTTACGTGTGATATACAGGCTGACGTCAGGAGAGGACTTTGTGCAGCATTACACAAGCGTCTTACTGTCAGGGAGGTACTGTAAACGGCAGCTCTTCCGTGGTGTACATGATGCCACGCCACTGTGCAAACGTAGCCTGCTATAAGTAATATGAGAACCACTTTGAGACACTCAGAATTTGCTTTTTCACTCATTCACAGTAAGAATTAGCTGAATAATTGCTAAGTTTGTCAATAGAAATTAGGTGGCAAAAGATTTGAAAAACCATAATTTATATCAATTTCCGAGCAGAAATGCAAAAATGAATCAAACCAAAAAAACTTCTATGTGCTTAAATGTTGAGATGTTCTACCTGTCACTTTTTGATTTTGAATTGAATATATTTGGATTTTGGACTTGTAGTTGGACAAAACAAATATTTTAGTGTCATCCTTGACCTTTTATTAACCAAATGATTCATAGAATAAATGACTAATTGGTGACATGGATAGTATTTTCTGTCAGAGTATATATGATTTCAGATTGCAGTTTAGGTTTAAATATAGTGATATAAGAAACCTGCTGGGATAATTATGTGTGAAATGTCTCTTCTGGCTTGTCAACTGAATCAAAGGTGAAGTGTGTAAGAAGCTGAAATTTCTTTAAGTGTTTAGTGTTTAGAGGGTTTTTAGCGGGAGCTTGAGGTCTCTTCCTCTCCAATTCAAACAGAGCCAGAGATTAAAACTGATAAAAACACAGAATAAAGCAGTTTCACGTCACAGTGTATCTGTGATGCTGCTTGTTGGGCTCCTAACTGTGGTGGCTGCTGTGAAAACGCACATGGCCTTATCTGCAGTCAGTGTTTGGTTTGAATGATTTGGGCTAGAAACATGGCGGACTCCTTAGATGAGGACCTTTAGTAGATATAAACTGCTCTGTTTCTGCCAATACATCCCCCTAAATCCTACACATTGGGCCTTTAAATAAGTTGACCATTCAAAAACCTTTATCAAGTTGATGCAATGATTCTCTAAATCAAATACTCCTGCATCTTACCCACTAATTTGTCCTGGATTTGTCTTTGTCTAGGATCTTAAATGGACAGCGACCTCTGTATAAACTTTATGGCAAAATCTCTGACAG
>NW_024619744.1:0-2011 GCF_008729295.1 Plectropomus leopardus | reverse complement strand
TAGATATTTTTTGTCCAAGGATTTATTTTTTCTTGCAGCAAACAAAGACTACAGCATACAAAACACACTGTAATAAATATACAGGTACTGCCACACTAGGGACTTCCATTAAAAGAAAATTGATCACACTGATCCATGAGGGGTATGGTACCGATGCCAGAGATGGATACTCTGTATCCTGTAAGCCATAAAGCAGTGTAATTAGTACTGACAAGTTCCCACTGTTTGCTGTTTTATCAACGACATTTGCTATAAAAATGCTTGATACCTTATGAATCCGTCTGTTTTGCAATGAGGCATGATTAGAATAAAAGAGCAACAAAGGATGGATGCTGGTGCTCAGATCTGATACAGCTATATGAATGAACACAGACTGCTTTCATCAGCGTGTGAGTTTACAGAGTTTAGATGCCTGAATAATAAGTGAGCTGTGAGCTCTTGTGACCAGGTAAAATGCTGAGATAACCAGGGCGATTAGAGAAGTAATGAACCTCTACCTGCCAGAAGATGGACGGCTTATGTCCGGGGAGAGGATTTTCATTTGATTATCAAGTACAACCTTTTTTAACCAGGAAAGTACCTCTCTGTTTAACACGGATGTCCTGGCCAAGATAGTGGCAGCCCATAGAAAACAGTACAATCCCAGACTTATAATGAAATAGATACAATATATTTAAAGTAATCAATAAACAGTAAACTTTGCAGGCCATAAAACAAAAACAATAAACTGAAAGATGCTAAAATGGTCTGGAGAGCAGAGGAAACAGCAGAATTGGTTGATATTTATCTGTGGCCTTATCACTGCATGCAACAACTTTAACATTACACACATAATATAATATACAGATACATAAAACAGCTATATAGAGATCATAAAACAAATCTGAAATGTTTTAAAAATGTTTCCTCGGGGGATCTCTGCTATGTTTTGCTCAATAACAGGTGCAGCTTAATGGCAGCCTGTTCAAACAGCAGGATATCTTTTATTCTTTTTAGAGCAGCGCACAGATGTGTGGCTGCTACTGCTAATGGAAATGGTTCAGTAAGCTGTACAATACAGGAACACTAACCTGTCTACGCCGCAAATGTAAAACAGCTAGCATATCAAATGTTTGGTTTTTTTTGGAGGGGGGTCGGGGCGTCACTCCAGTAAATCCCTTATACAAGTTAAATATTTTTCAGTCATCCAGGCTTTTTTTTTCTTTTTTTCACTTCAGAATGCTCAATTGGGCTTTGGGATAAGATTAAATCCAAGACCTTGACCTATGGGCTTACTGTGCATGTTAGCAGGCAATGAGAGGTTGCACTCCTCCGACTGCCTTGTTAACTAAGAGCCACCTGGGAGAAAAGGTGTTAAACTGCAAGAAAGGAGAATGAGGAAATAGAAATGACCTTCTGGGTAACAACCAGCTGCGTGAAGTAAAGGTCAGAATCAGGAGAGCAGGGAAATGTAACAGCTAAGACAGACGTGGGAAAAGTGAAAGCCACCAGTACAGGATGTTCTGACACACATAGAAAGCAGAAAATGAAAACCATGCATTGTGTCAAGCAGTGAGAAAGGTAACAAATAGCTGAGGGAAAATGACAAGCCATCCATGGAAGCAGATTTCGAAAGAGTGGAGCGCATATGAAGGCAGAGAGGCAGCAAGAGACATCAGATAAGAGCCAGAAAAACAAGCACCTTAATGGATAACTTCAGAATTCTTTTAGAGGAGAAACACAATGACGCTGAAAGGATAAGAGGCAGGACAAGGACAAAGTATTTGAAGCAAGAGACAAATTACAGATAAAAACTAGTTAATTGTGCTCAGAGGAGATTCAAGTGGGGAGTAAGAGTTGTGAAAATATAAAATTGTTGCCTTCATATTCCTCACTGGAGAGTTTTTTTATCTTCAGAAGTTAACTGCATTATTGCTTGATGTTGAATGATAATTGCTTTGTCTGAAGTGTCTGCATAAACAGAGCCTCACAGATATATACATTTTCAGCTCCTGGAATCATTAATATAATT
>NW_024619743.1:0-3346 GCF_008729295.1 Plectropomus leopardus | reverse complement strand
CTTATACTATACTGTTAAATTTCCCATGGTGTTATTGATTAGAGCAGGGGGGCTGCTGACAACAGTGTCAGTGTTAATATGGATTTTAGATCAAATTTCTTAAAAACAAAATGCAAACTGAAGATAGGAGGCCTTTTAGCAGTGAAAACATTCTAAAAAACGTTATAACAGGGTAGTTTTGCTGAAAGCAATGCTGGCTTCTTTTTCAATAGTACTCGTTACAACACTCCCACAGAGGTGCACACATTTACAATTTCTTTTTACTAAAAGACACACGGTCTTTTAGATAGATGCGGTTTACACAGTCTGGTCTATAGATTAAGGGTCTGGCTTTGGAGCACCAGCACCCCAGCAGGTGAAATGACTTCTGTCCAGCCACACAATTTTCCTTTCATTTCAATACATTTTTCTTAATTTCTGTGATTTTATGTGCAGGTTTCTCGGATTCAATATTAACTTTTATTCCATTTCACTCTTTATTTTTTCTAATTGCCATTTAGTGTCTGCTTAAATTATTTTTTTTTTAATTTTCACTGCATTATATTTCAAGTGTCATTTTCTCAAGTAAACACCACTATCTGTATATGACCTGTATCACATTACCTCTTGGTGACTACAATAAGGTTGGCACCCTTTTTTAATTCTTATGCAACAGTCAGCAGAGAACATTTCGAAACAAAGTGTATCTTCCAAAAAAAAAAAAAGCCTTTTTCCCAAACAAGTCGGCTATTGTCTAATTTTTGAAACTTCTGCAACATCACACTGAATAAATCTTTCTAACTACAATGTATGCATTTAAATATTCATTACATTTTATAATCTTTCAGAATGGTTTCTTTTTATATTAATTTGAGATTGGATTTTTTTTTTCTTCATAAAGAAACTATTTTGACTTTGGGGGTGTCTTATTCTGTTTATATAGAATTTTGAGGTTTTCTTTTGGGGGGGGGGTCAATTTTGATTTAAATAATTTGAGGGTTTTAGGTGTGTTGTGTTCATTCTTAATTTTAGATTGTTTTTTGCATTGCGTACTTTTGATACTTTAAAGAAAATTAATACTTTAAAAAATAAAAACTTTTTACTAACCGTCTTGAAAAACAATACATTCAGTGGTCAACACAAAAAATACAAATGTAATACAAAAGTAGATACAAACCAGACAAACAATGAAGAAAATAAAATAGACAAAAGTATGAACACACATAGGCTAAGGGTTTACTTAGTTAACCAATAAAGCTATATCATTTGCGTAAATTCATAGTTTTGGTTATTTTTTTATCACATAATCTTAAGTTAGATATTGTTTTAACTTACTTTTACTTAAGTACCATTTTCTTTGTATGACTTTTACTTGTAACAGAGTATTTCCATAGTGTGGTATCAGTACTTTTACTTGAGTAAAGGATCTGAATACTTCTTCCACCACTGGTGGTTATGAGATGTTATAGTCGACAGATGTTTTAAAAATTTAGATTTTCCCATAGTTGTCCCATAGACTGTTTACAAAGACATATAACTAAAAAAAAATAAGATTTTAACCAAAATATAAAGTAAAATAATATAAAATCTTTATATACAGTCTATGAGTATTCCTGATAGCACTTGAAGGCAACAGGCGAGATGCGTTCAGGTTCAGCGGTTCAGCCCACAACCGACGTCATTGCCACCGCCACCATGTTGGATCAGGAAGTAGGCAGAGCCGAAGCAGGAATCCCGAGCTGATCTTACCGTCAGCGGCCGTGTTTATTCTCGGTCGACCGTTTCACCGTTTTCACCTTTAATATCCAGGTTACATGCTGCGTGGCTTCCTGGCTGGTCGAGGTAGGCGCTTTTCTTGGGATTCGATCGTTTCGCAGCACCAGCTATGACCACTCTTATCCAGAGAAACTCGGGCCTCGTCCAGCGGAGGACCGAGGCCATCCGCAGCGCCGCCGCCGACAGAGAGAGGGAGTCCGG
The DNA here is from genome assembly GCF_008729295.1 of Plectropomus leopardus. Classification (NCBI taxonomy): domain Eukaryota; kingdom Metazoa; phylum Chordata; class Actinopteri; order Perciformes; family Serranidae; genus Plectropomus; species Plectropomus leopardus. The sequence continues at coordinate 1,390 of NW_024619743.1, read as the reverse complement.
CGGGGAGGAGGACGAGGCGCGCCGCGGGGAGGAGGAGGAGGACGACGACAAGGGGGACTCGAAGGAAACGAGGCTCACTCTGATGGAGGAGGTGTTACTCTTGGGCCTCAAGGATCGAGAGGTGTGCGTTGTTTTTAATCCGGATAGCTGGTAACTATGTCGTTCAACAGCAGTTTAGCCAACATTAGCTAACACAATGTTTACGGTGCGTCACCAGCCGTGTTTGCAAATGTCAACAAAGTTAACTTCGTTTGTAGATGCTAGTTAATGTCTCCCAGATTTATTTGACCGCGGCGGTTGTAAAGTGTACAATTTTAAACGCTGGTTATTATTAAACTCGTTTACAAACATATGTAAATAACATTAGCGTGTGTCAATTTTGTCGCTATAGCTGCATTATGGTGTTCCTCGGGAAAAGACGGTAGGCGGTTTCCTGAATGAAAGGGATTAGCCGACGTTAAGCTAATAAGATAATTTACTTTCTACACAGCTCTCGTAGCTTGTGTTACCTGTGTACTTTTCTTGACAACCATCCAGCTTCAACGACGCGCCTCCTTTTCAACCTGGAAGCACTCAGATACCAGACACTCCAACCAACACGTCAGCTAAATTAACTAGCGCTGCACCTTTTCTCCTCCTCCTCTCAGGGCTACACGTCTTTCTGGAACGACTGTATTTCTTCCGGTCTTCGCGGGTGCATGTTGGTGGAGCTGGCTCTCAGAGGACGGCTACAGCTGGAGCCCTGCGGTGTCAGGAGGAAAAGTCTGCTCTCCAGGAAGGTGAGAAGTGTGAAGATGTGATCAGGTGTTCAGAAAGCGAACTGTATAAATGTTCTTGAATGCTAAAAGACACCTGATTCCTTTCAGTTTTGTCCCCGTGAGCTGAAGGATTAATTTGTTCTGTAGAGAGTCAGGGTTCCCCTGCTCATAGAATACCTGGGAAAATCCATGGAATTTCACAATCTCATTTTCCAGGCCTGGAAAAGTTATGGAATTAGTAAAAATCATGGTTCAAAATTCCTGGAACTTTGGTTTATGTAATAAAGTTTTGACAGTAATTGTCTGTGGATGACCTCAAACAAATGCAAAATAGTGAAACAAGTGACTCAAGACAAAGGACCCCAAAGAGATACAAAATGACTCAGAAGAGATGCAAAATTATCACATAAATGCAAAACAATGGCAAACAATTCAAAAGAACCCCAAAAGAGACACAAAACGACCACAGACAGATGTAAATCATTCAAAGGAGTCCAAAGAGATGCAGCACAACCATAGAGGCAAAACAACCCTAAACCACTTAAAGGAACCCCAAAGGCACATAAAACGACCTCAAAGAGATGCAAAACGACCACAAAGAAATGCAAAAGGACCCCAAGAGACACACAACA
>NW_024619742.1:0-3981 GCF_008729295.1 Plectropomus leopardus | reverse complement strand
TACTGAAGCGTGTTGCTGAGGCGTGTTACTGAAGCGTGTTACTGAAGCGTGTTGTTACTGAAGCGTGTTGCTGAGGCGTGTTACTGAAGCGTGTTACTGAAGCGTGTTGTTACTGAAGCGTGTTGCTGAGGCGTGTTACTGAAGCGTGTTACTGAAGTGTGTTGTTGCTGAAGCGTGTTACTGAAGCGTGTTACTGAAGTGTGTTGTCGCTGAAGCGTGTTACTGAAGCGTGTTACTGAAGCGTGTTGTTATTGAAGCGTGTTGCTGAGGCGTGTTGCTGAAGCGTGTTACTGAAGCGTGTTGTTGCTGAAGCGTGTTGCTGAAGTGTGTTGCTGAAGCGTGTTGTTGCTGAAGCGTGTTACTGAAGCGTGTTACTGAAGCGTGTTGTTGCTGAAGCGTGTTACTGAAGTGTTGTTGCTGAAGCGTGTTACTGAAGCGTGTTGTTACTTAAGCGTGTTGCTGAAGCGTGTTGCTGAAGCGTGTTGCCTGAAGCGTGTTGTTGCTGAAGCGTGTTGCTGAAGCGTGTTGCCTGAAGCGTGTTGTTGCTGAAGCGTGTTGTTGCTGAAGCGTGTTACTGAAGCGTGTTGTTGCTGCAGCGTGTTCCTGAAACGTGTTGTTGCTGAAGCGTGTTACTGATGCATGTTGTTGCTGAAGCGTGTTGTTGCTGAAGCCGTGTTACTGAAGCGTGTTGTTGCTGAAGCGTGTTGTTGCTGAGGCGTGTTACTGAAGCGTGTTACTGAAGTGTGTTGTTACTGAAGCGTGTTGCTGAGCGTGTTACTGTGTTACTGAAGCGTGTTACTGAAGCGTGTTGTTACTGAAGCGTGTTGCTGAGGCGTGTTACTGAAGCGTGTTGTTGCTGAAGCGTGTTACTGAAGCGTGTTACTGAAGTGTGTTGTTGCTGAAGCGTGTTGCTGAAGCGTGTTACTGAAGTGTGTTGTTGCTGAAGAGTGTTACTGAAGCGTGTTGCTGAAGCGTGTTGTTACTGAAGCGTGTTGTTGCTGAAGCGTGTTCCTGAAACGTGTTGTTGCTGAAGCGTGTTGTTGCTGAAGCAGTGTTGCTGAAGCGTGTTACTGAAGCATGTTGTTGCTCAAGCGTGTTGTTGTTGAAGCGTGTTGTTGCTGAAGTGTGTTGCTGAAGCGTGTTGCTGAAGCGTGTTCCTGAAGCGTGTTGTTGCTGAAGTGTTGTTGCTGAAGCGTGTTACTGAAGCGTGTTGTTGCTGAGCGTGTTGCTGAAGCGTGTTGCCTGAAGCGTGTTACTGAAGCGTGTTGTTGCTGAAGCGTGTTGTTGCTGAAGCGTGTTACTGAAGCGTGTTGTTGCTGCAGCGTGTTCCTGAAACGTGTTGTTGCTGAAGCGTGTTACTGAAGCGTGTTGTTGCTGAAGCGTGTTACTGAAGCGTGTGGTTGCTGCAGCGTGTTCCTGAAACGTGTTGTTGCTGAAGCGTGTTACTGAAGCGGTTGTTGCTGAAGCGTGTTACTGAAGCGTGTTGTTGCTGAAGCGTGTTCCTGAAACGTGTTGTTGCTGAAGCGTGTTACTGAAGCGTGTTGTTGCTGAAGCGTGTTACTGAAGTGTTGTTGCTGAAGCGTGTTACTGAAGCGTGTTGTTACTTAAGCGTGTTGCTGAAGCGTGTTGCTGAAGCGTGTTGCCTGAAGCGTGTTGTTGCTGAAGCGTGTTGTTGCTGAAGCGTGTTACTGAAGCGTGTTGTTGCTGCAGCGTGTTACTGATGCATGTTGTTGCTGAAGCGTGTTGTTGCTGAAGCAGTGTTGCTGAAGCGTGTTACTGAAGCATGTTGTTGCTCAAGCGTGTTCTTGTTGAAGCGTGTTGTTGCTGAAGCGTGTTGTTGCTGAAGCGTGTTGCCTGAAGCGTGTTGCTGAAGCGTGTTACTGAAGCATGTTGTTGCTGAAGCGTGTTGTTGCTGAAGCGTGTTACTGAAGCGTGTCGTTGCTGCAGCGTGTTCCTGAAACGTGTTGTTGCTGAAGCGTGTTACTGAAGCGTGTTGTTGCTGAAGCGTGTTGTTGCTGAAGCGTGTTACTGAAGCGTGTTGTTGCTGCAGCGTGTTCCTGAAACGTGTTGTTGCTGAAGCGTGTTACTGAAGTGTTGTTGCTGAAGCGTGTTACTGAAGCGTGTTGTTACTTAAGCGTGTTGCTGTAGCGTGTTGCTGAAGCGTTGTTCCTGAAGCGTGTTACTGAAGCGTGTTGTTGCTGAAGCGTGTTGTTGCTGAAGCGTGTTACTGAAGCGTGTTGTTGCTGCAGCGTGTTCCTGAAACGTGTTGTTGCTGAAGCGTGTTACTGAAGCGTGTTGTTGCTGAAGCGTGTTGTTGCTGAAGCGTGTTACTGAAGCGTGTTGTTGCTGAAGCGTGTTGTTGCTGAGGCGTGTTGTTGCTGAGGCGTGTTACTGAAGTGTGTTGTTACTGAAGCGTGTTGCTGAGGCGTGTTACTGAAGCGTGTTACTGAAGCGTGTTGTTACTGAAGCGTGTTGCTGAGGCGTGTTATTGAAGCGTGTTACTGAAGTGTGTTGTTGCTGAAGCGTGTTACTGAAGCGTGTTACTGAAGTGTGTTGTTGCTGAAGCGTGTTACTGAAGCGTGTTACTGAAGCGTGTTGTTACTGAAGCGTGTTGCTGAGGCGTGTTGCTGAAGCGTGTTACTGAAGCGTGTTGTTGCTGAAGCATGTCACTGAAGCGTGTTACTGAAGCGTGTTGTTGGTGAAGCGTGTTGTTGCTGAAGCGTGTTACTGAAGCGTGTTGTTGCTGAAGCGTGTTGTTACTGAAGCGTGTTACTGAAGCGTGTTGTTGCTGAAGCGTGTTGTTACTGAAGCGTGTTACTGAAGCGTGTTGTTACTGAAGCGTGTTACTGAAGCGTGTTGTTACTGAAGCGTGTTACTGAAGCGTGTTGTTGCTGAAGCGTGTTACTGAAGCGTGTTACTGAAGCGTGTTGCCTGAAGCGAGATTTTGAGGATCAGGCTCACTTCTGTTTTGTTGCCCCGTTTATGACGACCTGAGAAATTTAGTTTTCACTAAAATGTCGTCAGTTTATGTCGACTTCTGTTGGTCGGATGATTATGAAAAACTTGACTTTTTTTCGTTCTAGCTCTGGAAAGAAGGCAGAATATTTTGTTTAACCCATGAGGGTCGGGCACATCATGTGCATGACACAAAAATCAATCAATCAATCAATCAATCAATCAATCATATCAACTCTGAACTCTGATTTTAGGCCCTGACGCTAAACTTCTGTCTGAAACTCAGAGACAGAAACGTTCAGAGGACGTTTCGGGGGAGAGGTGGTCTCACCTGACTGTCTGTGATCGTCCACACACTCAGACGGGGGTAGAGACGAGGACGGTCCCCCGGCTGAGGAGCTCTGTCTCTGGGTGAACTCTGGACGTCCGTCCTGCCGCTGAGTGTTTGACCTTCAGAGCTGAATGAAGAACCAGTTTGACAGTTTCCAGCTGAGAAAAGCTGATGTTCGTACGGAGGAGCGCTCGGACACCTGACAAAAGATTCACGTCTTTTTGTTACATTTCTAACGTCATTAACCCCATGAGACCTGGATGAACAACAGTTTTCTTGTGCTGCATTCAAACGCCTGAGAAAATTTCAGTTTTAATGAGCAACTTGGCAAAAAAAATAGTAAAAGGTGACAAGAAAATGTCCTGAAAATTAGATTTTTTATAACCAATTTATATATTAAAAAAAACAACAACCCAGATATTATTGTAGCAGCGCTCACAGCTCCCATCATGCCGAGTGCTGGTCGCAGACGTTTGCAGGCTGCTGTTTTATGTTTAAAACACAAATTGTGTTTTTTTTGTTAGTGTTTGTGATGAACCTTTCCGCAATGTTGAGTTTTATGTTGGATATTTTCATTTTTGTGCAGCTGTATTTTCCCCTTCCTGAGCACGTGGCGATATATTTGTGGTTACTTTTAACTCTTAGGGCTTTGATGATACGCACACTCATATTGTTCCGCACACAAAATGCACTTT
>NW_024619741.1:0-1962 GCF_008729295.1 Plectropomus leopardus | reverse complement strand
TCACATTATGTATACTTAACGTAAAGTTATGTAATTTATGTAAAGTTATGTACTTAACTTACAGTTATGTAGTTAATGTAAAGTTACTTAGCTTAAGAAAGAAACGCTGTGATGGTGTACCTTGAAAAAGCTCACTTGGTTTCACACGGGACACAAACATCAGTCTCCTGGGAGGATTTCCTGTGTTCGTTTGATCCTCCACCATAACTTGGCTTCTTGCGCAGACTTTTTGCTTCAATACTTCGTCCTTCTGCCGTAAGTGCAGTGGTCTCATGATAGCAGCCTTCCCGATTACGTGGGTTATATATGAAGTCTGGTGCATTATTTTTCGTAGGTATTTGTATGAACAATGCATGAGAACAGCCTATTCTGCTAAAATACAACAAATTTCTTAATGAATGAAAGGGAACTATTTCCAACATTCTTCTTTCGAACAAAACAAACACAGCAGACCCCAAAAAAGAAAAAGCCCTTGCACCGTAGCATGCTCACACGTCTCAGTAATAATCATCCTCATGCTGTTAACCATTTCAAGTATGTTATGTTAAGTCTCAGTGGAAATTGCACTGTTATGTTTGAAAAACACATATTGTGAAAAATAAAGTAATACCATTTTAAGGACAGTTCAGTGTGAATACAAGTTGATTCAGATTGATTTTGCATTTTAAGGCCCAAAAGTTGGTCAGTTTAATTTAATTGCACCTTTCAAGAACACAGTGTCTTACGAGTACTTTAAATAAAAAGAAATGCATTCACTTAAAGGAAGTGTATTTTAAAGCAAAGTCAAATAAAAGGCATGGTGAATTTTTTTTAAGTGAGGTGTGCTCTACGTCTCTTCATAAAGCTGCTCTGATTTTCCACTTGTAATTGCATTATCTCTGCTCTGCAGAGTTATATCACAACAACCTCCACACAGACTGGTTTGGTCTCCTCACAAATCAAATTCTTCCAGCCAGCTTGCTCTTGCCTTCTCTATCTCGCTGTGTTTGGAAACTTACTTCAGGTGTTTCAGCTGAAGTATTTTACTGTTGTTACTGTGCCTGAAGGGAAATCTTACTGTTAAAATGTCTGTTAGATTTAAGTATATGACTTTATGGAACCAGAAAATATTTGACAAACTGACCATACAGTGATTCTAATCACGATGCTCATGGCGTCATTGTTTGCAGTGCAAGCGCCTCCAGTCTTGGAAGGTATCACTGGCGAGGGGTCCAGCCCTGTCCCGGAGCTGTTGGTGGTTCCACCTCCTCCGCCCAAGAAAGTCCTCCCAAACCTGGAGTCTCTGGTTCCTGTTCATGACAAGCCAGACAGACCTCCCTCTGTCACCCTGAATGAATTCATCCCTCCTGCGCTTTTGGAGGATAATGGTGAGGGTACCATCGTAACACTTGCAACTTTGTAACACCAAACTTCAGTTTCCTCCCTAATAGTCTCCCTCCTCGTCTACAGGCATCCCTGCTCCTCCTGAATTCTCCGGGACCGACACCACAGATGTCCCAGAGTTTGACGACGTGGCCTCTGATGCTCATTCTCCAGAGCTGCCGGTGTCAGAGTGGAACGGAGAGTACACAGGTCCGGATACTCCAGATGGACAGAACCTACAAGAGTTTTATGGCAATGGGATCAAACCTCCGGGAGTGGCGGTCCATGGAGAACCAGGGTTTGGGGACAAACTCCAACATAATTCACTCCCAGGATCCCCCTTCCCCATCTCTCAGGAATATCCAGCACCAGCAGGGTGAGTAATCCTGATCTCTCTGCTTCGAAATACTCATTTGTTTCTAAGAACTTTGTATTGATTCTTTCACTCTAACAAACCCAGTCTTGAAACTCAAGTCGGCAACGGTGTCTATGACAGTACGGACAATGTCTATGAGGACATCACCCTTTCTGCCACCAAAAAGAAAGGAAAGAGCGACGGTGGCAAGAAACGCAAAGGACCACCAAAGAGTAAGAGCTCTC
>NW_024619740.1:0-1098 GCF_008729295.1 Plectropomus leopardus | reverse complement strand
TGTGTGACTGATAAATTGATATCTTATTTTGTGGTTTTATTTGTGTGTTATCTTTTATTGATCTATTTATCTTATTTTATTCTATTTGTTGTTCTCTTATTGATTTTGAATTCATATGTAATATACTTTGTCTACTTTTAGTATAATTATTTTAATTCAATTTTAAATTAAAATATTTATTTAATTTGATTTTAAGTTCAGACTCACGTCAGTCTCATACCCACTTCCTCAACCTGCCAAAAGAAAGAAATTCCACGGGAGGAAGTGAAGTTTTACGAGGTAAAGTGACACTTGATTTACAGAGCAGGCGCCGCATGGCAACATGTGTTTATAGCAGCGGATGACAGGCGCTGCATGTGCAGCCAAATCAGAGCTACACACAGTCTGTGTGTTCGATAAATAGATACTAACAGATAGTTCACAGTCCTTCGACCCAAACCATATCAAAATACAGACAATTATGTAACATCCAGTAGTAAGTTCTGATGCAGAGGATGGCAAAACGTTAACTGGATGCAGTTTCTATAATGTGAAGATTACATTTTTTCTGTTCTATATTAAAGTAAATGTAATATCTTTGTTGTTATTTTTTGACTGTCAAACATGAGTTTGGTAACATGGGAGCTTGTTTCTCTGGTGATGGGCTTTTCTTTTCCTATTTCTGGCTTTTTACAGACAAAACAGTCATTTGAGAGATGTAAAAAGGTTACAGTATTTTAGCTTGTGCTGTAGTGCCATCTACCAATACTGTTGCTGGTATTTTCTGCCCAGCCTCACCTAATTCTACCGTACTGCTCTCACCCTCTAAAATGACATCTGGGTAACATTTAGCCCTGACTAAATGTAGCAAAAGGTTTATTAAAACAGAAATGGTGGTGCATTGAACACTTTGTAATGTTACACAGGCGCACTGCCTTTTAATAAGGCTAGATTTAATTCAGTTGCGTTCGGAGGGCTTTTTTGGCATGGAAAATATAGATTTAATAAGTGTGAAATGCAAACAAAAAGATGTGAGTATTATAAGTAAAGATCTAATGGAAATTTATTTATAATCACGATGCTGCTGATTGGTCAACACCTCTGACAGACCCACCAAAA
>NW_024619739.1:0-1009 GCF_008729295.1 Plectropomus leopardus | reverse complement strand
AAAACGCCCTAATGGAATGAAGTCATCAGCGGTAATTAAATGCAGTGGGCAGAGAGGGAGGACGGGAGCGCGCCTGCCCCTAGTGCGCGCTGGGTGGTCTGCTACACTGATAAATGTGTGGCCCTCACTCCAGGCGAGTGGCCGAGCAGGCACCGGTTAAAACAATACTTACATTCATTTATCCATGGGTTTAAATCTCCTCTGCAACAGCGAAAACTAACAGTGGCACGCCTGTCACCTTTGAGTTGACAATGAAAATTTGACAGTGGATGGTTTTCTCGCTTTCTGTGGCAAACCACCTGGAACAAAGGAGGGACTGGATATTTCCGGTAAAAATCAATAAACCGTTTGATATTTCAATCACACATTCATTTTTTACTTAAAAACGCTTTTTTTTATGAGCACATTGCTACATTATAATACAGGAAAAAATACTATAAGAGCAACTGGTGACCTTTACGCACAGACAACAAAGTCTCCAAATACTGTCTGGTTTTACGCACAGAGCAAATATTTTCATCCACTATTTTCTCTGGTGTTATTTCCCATTCTGTCAAAATCAGTAATCATCATAAGCCAATACTAACGCCGACAGAGATCAGTGGAACAACAGACTCGACTAAACGAACCCACGGAGAGGCAAAAGGTTGCAGACTGCAGCTATCGAGATCTCAAGGGAACAATAAGCAATCTACTGTCAACAGTTTTAGGTTATGGACTGATCGTCTTTCAGTAGCTCTCGCTCACAGCTGCGTAAAAGCCAGTAAAACTGTCCAAAATTAAGCGTTTCGAATTTGGAAACAGAAACTGATGCGCATGTTGTTTTGAGTGAATTACAACTCAGTTAAAGCAAAAACCTTCTGTAAAGGTTAAGGCATAATTAAGGCTTCGTTTTTCTAATTATCCTATAAGACACACGTGTCACATTAAACAAATATCCACTGTGGCACTAAATTAAAGCGGCCACAGTTCTGCTGGTGATATTGTGACTGAAAAGTGTTAAATCCAC
>NW_024619738.1:0-1620 GCF_008729295.1 Plectropomus leopardus | reverse complement strand
GGCCAGTAAGTGTCCCTGAATGTACTTTTTTTCAAGGCCTGCATGCATCAGAAAGGAGACCAAACCAAAAGCTGCAGGTGCCTAGGAGACAAGACAGCTGGTCAGGTCGTTTTATCGTTTCTCTTACAGATTGCATGCAGTTGGTAATACTATATCGACTATGGGAACAGTGTTTAAGATTCAGGCAGATTCAGTGGCATCTAGCATTGAGGATTGCAGATTGCAACCAGCTGAAATTGCTCCTGGTTAAAATTCCTTCAGCATTCATTGTTCAGGAGATTTTCAACCAGAGCCTGCAGAGATCTCCTTCTTTGCAAAACAGACCGTGTGATTAAAACTGCTAAAACCACTACATGAAGCAGTTTCTTGCAACAAATCCATGTTTATCCTATGCAGTTTGGTGTACTAGCCTAGCACCTGCTAATGTGTGCTCACCTTATTTCTTTTTTTCCAGGTGCCGAATTATCCGAAGAGGTCTCTTACTCTTCAAAACAAATAAACCGGATCATTGAAACCCTTAAAATGGAGAATAAATTTGTTCTTTGCTTCAATTCAATGTTTCTCCCATGCTGTATGGCATGTCAGAGAGGGTTAGACTAACACCTGCTAATGTGTGCTCATCTTTTTTCCTGATAACTTCAGATCTGGATGTTCAGGAGGTTTTTACTGGGACCCGAAATTGTCCCCAGAGGTCTCTTCCTCTCAAAAACAAACTAATTTGATGATTTAAACCACTAAAAAGACTGAATAAAGGAGGTTTCAGGAAAACAAAACAAAATGCCATCCCCCTAAATACTACACACTGGACCTTTAACTGAGATGTTCTCTCAGGGAAACTCACCTTGTGTAGAATCACAGCTAAAAATACTATAACTTGCACTGTCACTTGACCCGTGGCCACAGCTGCACCCACAGCGAATCCATCAGCTATATGCAAACAAAAATCTTGTTAACAGTCACAACAATCTACACATCACGTAGATGAGTCTGGTGGTTTTATGTGTCTGTTTTTGTCATGCAAAGTGTCCAACAATAAAGGATAATAAAGTTGAAGCTTGAGCCTCCAGGCTGTGCTATAGACACAGAAAAATTAGGTCATTTAACACATAAAAGGCTCAAACAGTGAAGCAATCACATGCTGAGTCACATGTGGAAACTCCAGTGCTCTGTGGCCCAGAATTCCTTGAAACATCTTGTGTACCTTAAACAAACACAAGCTAGTAGAAACAGTGTGTGCTGCATACATACCTGCAGCATGAATAACCAGTCCCAGAGTGGCCGTGATGCCGACACTGTTAGGCAAACGAGTGGTCTGGTCTGAAATGAGACATTGAACATGTTGTGGTGATAAGTATGAAGATATGACGACATTCTGCAAAATGAAGCTGGTGCGAGAGTTCTGTTAACTTGCCACGCATGGAGAGGTAACTTCCAATCTGATCCACTACAAACATTAAGGTGAACCCCAAAGTTAAAGCCACCCCAATGATGAACCGAGGCGGAGGGCCTATCTCTGGTGAGGTTGCATTTTCATTTTTTTTACTGGCATTCAGATCGGATGGCACATCCGAGGAGGAGGACGCTGCAGAGGAGGGATGAAGAGCTTTTGGTCAAATCCAC
>NW_024619737.1:0-1228 GCF_008729295.1 Plectropomus leopardus | reverse complement strand
ATCACTAATTTAAAAGAAGAGACTTCAGCCGATGTCTGTCTAGTGTGTTTTTTTTTACATATATATACTCAATGAAGAACGACTTTATTCAGATTCATAACATTTTGATGAAGTGCCTTAATGCTCCTCTGTGCCAGTGTTAGCCAGGCAGGCAGTGCTTCAGCTCCATATGCTGGTACTGGGGGATTTTACTGTAATTCTCTGTAGCGGTGGGGGTTACAGATTCATTCCTGTGCTTTAATAACAGTGGGATTATGAAGGTTCAGCCAGTGAACCCTGCCCTCCCTCCCATGGCCTACACCGGGCTCACAGCTCCATCCAGCTTCTCAGTTCCTCTATTTTTTATTTTTCCATCTTGTCCTGACTATGTGCTCTTTATGCACTGTCTTTGGTATCTCCCAGCCTTTTCTTCTTGTTTGTGTTGTCCATTTACAGTTTCTGATTCCTCTCTGTCCTCCTGTGTCCTCGGTAAACATGCATGTCTCTATTAATTTTCCCTTGTTTGCTGTCTCTCCTCTTCTCACCCAGGCTGAGATGGGTTAGGCCTGACCGTGAATGAAGCACTGTTGTTAGGCGCCTCGGGATGTTTCTGTGTTGTGTGTATCTGTGAGTGTGTGCTTGGGGGGGTTAGTGGGTGCGTGCGAGGCTGTATTGCTATGTGTCTGGCAGAAAGTTAGATGTTCTCTTATGTAAGCGGGTCTTGGCTGGGTAGAGCAGGGGTTTAGCTTGGGGATGCTGGCTCAGGTGGAGAGCGGGAGACAGATGCTATTTTGGGTATACTGCGCTCCTTACATCCTCCAAACGCATAAGTTATTCACTCACACGTGTCCCTGAATTCTACCAGGATGAAAGGACAATAGAAAAGTGGTTGTGTGCAAATAGCTGCAGTGACATTTCATCCTCATGCCTTACAACTACATAAACATTTGAAGTGGATTTTTTTTGTGTGATTTTGTTTTATTTATTTATACATGTTGGCAATAGCAGTTATTACCTCTTTTTAGTTCTCAAATAATTAATCTCTTAATTGACTGGTTAATCTGCAGAAAATGAATAGCCAATTTTTTTGGTAATGCATTAATTGTCTAAGTTATATATCATGGAAAAATACCAGATTCACTCATTCCAGTTTCTTAAATTTGATGATTTGCTCCCTTATTATTATCATTATTGCAAATATCTTTTTAGATTTGAATTCACATTTTAAATAATTAATTAATGAATGAAT
>NW_024619736.1:0-1525 GCF_008729295.1 Plectropomus leopardus | reverse complement strand
GTAATTTTTTTTTAATTTTCAGGTTATTTTCTTGCAGTGTTTTAATTTTTGGATCATTTCTTGTTAAGTTGCTCATTGCCATCTTTGCATGTTTTTGAAAGAAAAGACAATTTTGCTCAGGTTTCAAAGGGTTAAGGATGTGCTTATACAAGACACATTATTATAACTGAGACATGATCTTGAGCCAATATTCTTTTAAAATCCTACTTTTGAGCCAAACGTGTGCTTGTCTGCAGAAACATATCTACTCACATCTGTTTCTCTTTGGTTCCGCCTTGGTGCAGGGTCACATATTTGATCCATGTTGACCTGTGTGTTGCAGGAGAGGCGGTGGGGGCGGAGGAGCAGACTGCAGTGACCATCACCGGTGTCCCGCAGGCTGCCTTCGCAGACCACAATGTTCAGTACCAGTTCCGCACAGAGAACAGTGGAGGACAGGTGGGCATGCAGGACCAGTGTCCTGCACAACGACATGTGTTTACGTTAGTTAGCTGAGCTTTATTTTTAGAAAGTCTCAATAAAATCAAGATATTTTTATTCTTTAAGAGAGGCAGGAACATCACAACAAGACAATTCAGTCAAACGCAAAGCAGTTATCACACACACACACACACTCTCAGCTCTCAGGAAGTAAACATGAAAAACAAGCTGTTGCCAAACAATGCAACTCCAGTAAAACTTTCTGTTACTGAATGAATGTGTCTAATGTGACAAAAATACACGTTACAGAAATCCTTAAACACTGACTGTTGGTCATTGTACGGCCTCATTTACAAACAGCTTCAATATGTGGAGCGATCCAAACTTGACAGGCCTTCCATGCCAAATTACAGATGTTGAGCTGGTACTGGCCAGTTGTTTGATGGAGAGGTTTAGCCCAGAGTGTGGGGTGGAATGATTGCAAGTATATTTTGGAACGGTAACTATTTTTTTTTTTTTCAGGAAATTGTTCTCAGAAGGGTTCACATTTGGGTATTTTGTAGCGACGAATTTGAATTCTTGAAATAACCACAAAATCCAAGGTGTCAAAAAAACAGATGAGACAGATGTTAACACCTGATAACCAGTTGCTCATGCTTGGAAACTTTGCAAAACACAACAAAAAGTATGTGATACAGGATAGGTGAGGGTTTTCTTTGTATTACTGGTTCAAGCACTGCAGTAGGTGCCAAAAACATTGTGCCCAAGGTGATGTTTTTGTAAAGTGCTGGTTTCATTTTGAGTAACATTCAGCTCATTCCACTGAAACCATGAAGAAGAAATACCACCAGAGTAAACGGGAGACGTTAAAAAAGAGGTGTAATGAAGCAATTTGATGGTATTTTCTATTTTTATTTTCTTTTAATTATTCATTTAAAATTGTTTTATAGTATTATTATAGTTTTTAAGATTTTTCTCAAGTACTTATTTTATTTATTTATTTGGCAAATTTTCTGATAATTTTCTTTTACTTGGGTCATTTTGTCTTTCGTTGCTCATTACCTCCTTCTTATATTTTTGAAAAAAATAAACAAATAAATAAAGC
>NW_024619735.1:0-1586 GCF_008729295.1 Plectropomus leopardus | reverse complement strand
AATAGCAGCTGTGGATGAATAGTTGCATTTTGAAGAGGCCAAACCATAGTGGTGTGAAACTGAAGGAGCACCACATGGTTTGGCCTTTCCTCTTAAACCACAGTGATGAATCATTTTACATTAATGTTCATACTTTTGTTGAACACAAAGGTTAATGATAATAAAAAACAATCATAGAAGCTTATAACACATGTGGTCTAAATAACAAAGTGAAAAACGCCATTAAAATAATTATGAAATTTATGAAAGCCTAGCCAGATATGGACTTTTTTCCCTCTCACAAAAGCAAATAAAATACATTCACTTTTTGTTTTATCAATGTAAAAAATAACTTTGTTTTTGTTGAAAATATTCAGTGATTTATCAGTAACTTGCAGGTGTTTTCTTTTCCCCAGCTTTGTGTTTTCAGATGTGCAGCAGGAGATTCCTCAGAGCTGACGTCCCTGACGCTGAACGTTGAGGCAAAGGAATCCCTCCTTTCGTGCATGTGATCCTGCAGGTTTGTGGTCGAGCTGTAAAACTAATGAACGGCTCAAACCTGATAGAATCTTAACGAGTTAGACCCCTGCCAAGTAGTGAATGAGTGCACTTTGCAGCAACATGCCACAATCATTATTACCAGCAACTGATGTTCAGCTGGATTTTTCCTTCACGGTTCCTTTTCCTTCACGGTGCTTTATGTTTTGTTTTTTTTTTTAATGCTTTTCCATCACTTTCAGAATATATGATCCAACAGTAATGATAAACAAGCAAATTTTAGTACATTACATTAGTCTGAAGAAATAATTTAATCAAAAGTGGAAACTGAGGCTGTTGGGCAACAATCCAGACAGCTGTCTTTCCAGTCAAACCTATCTGGATAAGGAAGGCCTTATTCACTCTAGTCTAAGATGACTGACTGATAGAACGTTTAATCATTTAACATTTCACAAACCCTCACAGATTTGTCTATTTGTGGAACAGATTTGGCCTGCTGAAACTTGTGAGCTCTGCCTCCCCGCACTTTATTCACTGCCTTGGATTTATGAACCAGGATCTTCATGGATTCAATGCTGAAAAACTCCCTTTGCAACAGCAGGTAAATCTTAGGGAATGTGAAGTTTTACACGACAGTTTTAGATTTTGTTTTCTTTATGTAGTGTAGAACTTCTATTTCTTTTTCCTTTTCTGATCCAGCATTTGAGCAATGAAAGCTATTCTAACTATTTAATAAACAATAACACATTGTTATTCACATGTAGGTCATCACTGCTATAAAAGAAATATGCTGGGCTAATTTGCTTTTTTTTATCCCTGAACAAATACTTCTTGAAGTGGCTAAAATGTATACCGTTTACTTTTATTAAAGTAGAAGTAGAAATACCTCAAGGTAAAATTACTCCACTACAAATAAAAGTCTTGCACTCAAAATCTTATCTGAAGTACAGTAAATATTATGTATGTTTGCGACTGGATTATAAGGTCCCCTATGTGTGAATATACATTTTACTGTTGTTGTGTGTCTTGTTCTGTATGATTTTAACTTGTTAGTACTTCAATTTCTTTTGTCTGTAAGGTGACCTTGGGTGTTTTGAATGGTGCCTGTT
>NW_024619734.1:0-1421 GCF_008729295.1 Plectropomus leopardus | reverse complement strand
AACATGTTATTCTACTTTGTCTTGACTCAGGACTTGACTTATGACTTGAGGTCAAAGTCTTGAGATTTACTTGTGACTCACACCTTGATAAATGCGGAGTATTTACATTTTAGGAATTCAGTAAGTTGTTTTTCTTGCAAACACAACCTCATTTGAAGGCCTGACAAGCTCCAAACAAGTACTTAGCCTAATTCACAAGTTGGATGCATCATTTTTAATTGCACTTGAGAATTCTTTTCCATTTGAGGCCATGCACTAAAAACGTCACCATTTTGCAAACATTAAAGCACTAGAAAAACAAAGCAACGTGCCGGTTTTCTCTGAGAGAAGTCTTAGTTGCAAATTACTGATTTCACTCCGGCACTTTTCGAAAAAATAAAAAAGAAAGGAAATAGCTGCTAAAAAATACTGCTCTGCATTTAAAGGGTCACCTCTCACTTTGAAACACTGGGAGAAAATTTTGAAAGCCACAAACTTGCAATTTTTCTTACACTCGCTTTCCAAAGCCCCATCTCTGTAAGCTTTTGAAGGAACCATCTAAGACTCAAAATACAGAGAGGTTCCCGGGAAAAGAGCCATGGATGTAGTTAATTATTAATAGGTTTTTTTTTTGGAAAGATGTTTTTTTCCACTTGTGGCTTTTTATGGTTATTTTTTTGTGCATACACCTTGAACCATGTTTACACGTAAAATGCATAAAACTTTCAATCTCAGTAGGATGGTATTTGCAGAGGATTTCTGAGCTGGAAGAACAGGTTTTAGCTCTTAGTGTAGTCGTTGTAAGCAGTCATCTTCCTATGATGTCTCTTTCATTACAATAGCCCTTGAATCTGAACATCATTCACACAAGAATTCATATGAGCCAAATAACCACTTTAGGTAACTCTAACTCTGGACTTTATAGTTATAGAGCAGAATCATTATACTGCATACAGTATTGATTTGCTATTGTTATGTGAAAGCTCAAAAATTATTGTTATTAACAAAATGAAATGATTTAGCTGTTTCCTAAAGTGGGATGCTGAGAGTGCCTTGTCCTTAATTCCACCCCCCTCTCTTTCCCTCCTGTAGGAGACAAAATTCAGTCTTGGACTGTCAAGCTTGTGGACTCCCTGCTGCTTTTTAGTTTCAGAGCAGATAGTTTTACTTCAGAAGCTGTTTGAAGTAATTTTGTGATCAATTTTGGCTTTTTAAAAATCCATAGAACACATGCGGCTCCCAGTCAACTCTTTTATTTTAGGGAAAGATCAAATAAAAACTACTTGAGCTTAATCGCTGACCCTAAAACTTCACCAGAGTTCCAACTGATACTATGTGATACCTGAGAACATATTCTTCAATACCAAACAAAACCACCTCCACCTTAGCAAGAGGTACACTTAAGCCCTTAAACATGACAAGAATCAGCACCCAGACAAGCA
>NW_024619733.1:0-1802 GCF_008729295.1 Plectropomus leopardus | reverse complement strand
CCATGGGATACAGAAAACTCACCTTACCAGATGTTTAAACTGTGACTTATTGTTACATTTTAGGGAAAAAAGCGAAGACATTCTGTGGAAAAACTAGTGATAAAAGCCTTGATTTCCTTTGTCACCCCTGAGTTTGAGGAGCAGGGTGGGTGTAGGAGAGACAGGAGACAGGAGGGAGCAGGTTATAGGAAAGGGGAGGAGTAAAAAGTGGAGGGGGAGCAGCATTGGAGGGAGGTATGATAGTGAGAGGGGCTGAGACAGTAGCAGAGCGAGCCAGAGGCGGGGAGGAGGCAGCGAAGGAGCAGCTCTCCTCCTGAGCCTCCATCCCAGAGAAGACAGAAAGGAAGAAGACAGTCCCGCCTCGCCTGGTGCATCCCAGCAGCTCCTGAAGTTAAAAACAAGACGTCTGCTGTGAGGTACGTTATACTGTCTGTCTCCTTTGTGTCTCTCCTCCTTTCATCCCTCTCCTCGTCTTTATTAGGACTGTGGACCAGCAGCAGTCAGGCACTGGGGGTGTTCATAAGTAGTGTGTGTGCAAAGATCCTGCTGAGGCTTTTCAGCAGCAGGTTGCTCTCTCTTTCTGTGTGTGTGTGTGTGGGGGGGGGGGCAAAATAGCGTCTGATTTATCAAAATGTCAGCAGCGATTCTGCTGAGATGTAGTTCTTTTGACATTTGAAGACTGATAACATTCCCTGCAATCAGACTCATTCTCAGCACAGTGTGACCTGATGTTACAAAGGACACTGAAAAGAGCTGATCACCTCGAAAACTTGGCACTGATTTTGTTTCTATTCTTCTCATCCTTTTACTCACAGTTGGTGAGCAGAACAGAGTACATCACTGAGACCTTACCAAAGCTCCTTTTAACTCCCATATGTTGTTGGGTGGGAGATATTACATAGAAAATTAGTTTCCAAATTGTCACAATGACTATTCGCGAACAAATGCACACCTATATTTGCTCAATTTTACACTATTTTTGCTCATTTCCAAATTTTTTTTTGTGAATTTCTGCACAAATGCACACCTATTTCTGATCATTTCAGCACTATTTTAAACATTTTTGCACAAATCGGACTATTTGTGCACAAATGCACACATATTTGTAATCATTTCCTCTTGAACTGAAGAACTTGAGATCTCAATCTATTGTAATAAATTGATTAAATGTCTTGTACCATCCCTTAAGTGTTAAAAAATAACAAAGAATAGTTTTCAGTGCATATACAGCCATTAAAACACATTTGACCAATAACCCCAAACCCCCGTTTTATGTACTAAACTGTCTCTGCGGCTAACACACTGTCTCTTTGACCTAAGTCTCCCCGAGTATCTGTCAACCACTCTCTTCATTAGTGCCATTAAGGACGCTCTAATGTTATCAGGCACATTGGCGGTATTGATCTGCTAACCTGTTCCCAGGGGGGCAATAGCCCAGACAAGCTCCCAAGTCTTCATTTTTAAGCTGTGCTCTCCACACACACAGCAGATACCATTTCAGAACAGAGTGGAGAATTATTGAGTGGACTAGCGCAGGGACCGTCTTTGTGCAGATGTCATGATGTCATACTAACTGGACCCTCTCCTTGTAGGCTGCACAGTAAAAGAATGTGTTAACATTAGAGAGGAAGAGAACTGTCCTGCTTTAACAAATAAGTGCAGTGGTAATTTGTGCTTTTTGCAGATAATTTCAAGTAAAATTTGAGAACAGAGCAGAGCCTGCGTTTGCCAGTGGTATTGTGATAGTTGTTCTTTGGCTGCATAACATATGATGTCATGTCCTTTTGGCTGTTTTCACTGAA
>NW_024619732.1:0-2850 GCF_008729295.1 Plectropomus leopardus | reverse complement strand
AATTTGAAATGTGTACTGTTTGAAATGTATAATCTGTTTCAATGACACCATTCAGCTTTACCTTGTAAAGGGAGTATTCTGTTTTATTGTTGGTTTGCCAGAAGTAACTGGAGAGCCAATATTCCTAAAGTCAGAGTGTTTAATGATGTTTGATTTTCCACTTTAAACATTGATGACTGGGAAAAACCTCTAACCTTTAAGACTACTTGAATTATCCACTTGGGAAATAAAATCCCTTCAACATTTGCATTTTATTTGCATATTGTAAACTCTGATTAAAAAAATGATCTAAACCAACCTAAATCTTTTGCGCATTTCACCTCATTAGAGCTACGACCTTATGTCAGTTATCACTGTTATTTGTTTTTGAGTTAACATTTGCAATACTTGTATTTAAATGTATTTAGCATATAATTATCTCTTACCAAGGTAATTACAATTACTCACAAATTTATTGTCTCAACTCCATGTAAATATTACTTAACGTAACAACATTCAGAGGTATCTGTTGTTTGTCTTGTTTTTGAGGTCACCAAACATATATCTGGTGGTATCTAGACAGATGATTTACTCAAATGTATAAAAAAATAAGGATGGAAGAAGTACTCATATTGTGTTGATAAGTTTAAATAGCAATACCACAGTGTAGCAATAATCTGAGTAAGTCATGTGACATTTTACTCAAGTAAAGGTACAACATTATTACCAACGAAATATACTTTAAGTACCCGAGGTAAACAGTCTAAAAATACAGAATGACCCATTTCAGAACAATGTATATGATATTATTGGATTAGAGGTGTTCAGGAAATATCAAAAATCACTTGTTGCAGCTGGTAAAGATGGGGCTTATTTTAATAACTGTATTTACTGATATATATTTTATGAATTTCTAATAATAATATAATTTATTTGCCTCTTAAATTCTGTACTTTTAATCTAAACATAAAAAAATGAACGAGTAGAGTGATAAACTAAATGGGATGGAATAAAAAGCATAACAAATTCCCCTGAATTTCAGCGGAGTAGAAGTATAAAGTAGCAGAAAATGGAAATACTTAGGTAAGGTACGAGTGGCTAGTAAAATTGTATCCACCACTGAAAAACCCTTTCTGTTCTGAGTACTATCAAGTGCATGTACTTGTACTACATGTATGACGCTGAGTGAGATGTGTGACACTCCACCATGAATTATGCACATGCACATCTACCAAATGCCCTGAGAAAATACTGACAAAACAATTCTGCTTCGGATTGAGTTTATGACATATTTTATCATCACCATAAGTAAAGAGAGCAGGAACAAAAGTGTATGTCAAACTCGGCCCTTAACCTCCAGGTAGTGTTTCCACGTCTGCAGACTGCTGCTATTGATCTGAAGTTAAATAAAAGCACTCACACTGGACCATACCACACAGAGAACGTCTGTTCGAAGCCGCCATCATATCCTGGTTCCCAGGACACATTAGCAGAGGTTGTCGAGGGCAATACATGGATATTGCCAGGAGCGTGTGGGCTGGTACCTGAGAGGCCGAGACAGAGAGAAGAAATACATCAAAAAGCACAACTGACACTTTAATTATCAGATATTTAGTTGCTTAAATGATTGGCTCATATCACATGTGGTAATGAAGCTATAGATATCCTTTTAACATTAATAGTGTATTTATTTTTATTTCAAATAACCCTTAATTTAAAGTCAATCCTTCTGCTAAAGTCATATAACGCACCATAAGTCAAACCAGGAACATTTTATTGCTGTTTTCACGCCCCAAAATGCTGTGCTGCATCATGCATCCGCCCGCTCTTGGTGTAATAATGTGATGTCCGCTGAGGCGGTGACCAGTGTAAGGTCAAGTTCAAGAGCAGCAGCGCCGTCTGCAGCTCTGCTCATCCCACCCACGTACCAGCTGTGCAGTGTGGGCCGAAGCCAGTAACTTCTTACTGGGATAAAAGAGAGACCTGAGCGTGATCTGACACCTGTCAGCTGAGAGCTGGTCACACGGAGGCTGGCTGAGCGCTGTCAGCTGTGCCACAGCAAAACCACTGCATAGGCACTGGGGCAATGGGCTACTGGGGCTGACTGAGGGACATACTCACATGTCAGAGACCAGCAGACGACACATGAACACGGACTTAAACCAATAGTTGTATATTCTGAGGAACCAACATTTACTCTATTGTTGATGTTAGATGAAACAAATCAGGCTCAATGTGAAACTACAGCCAGACGACAGTCAGCTTAGCTTAGTGAAAGGTTAGCAAAAAGTAGCATAAATTCTGTGCAATGCAGGGTGTTAATTAGTGAGCTTTAGAAGGGTCGGTAGGCTAATCTTTGTTTTTTTTTCTTCTTACCTTTGCACAGATTTTCTGATTTTTCTCATATTAAATTTAATTTTCTTATTTTTATTTTTAAAATTGAATAGGATAATTGAAGCCTGTTTGTTTAAAAAATACATTTCAGATTGCACTTGTTATCTGTTGCTGGCTTATTTACATCCCTGTTCTTATAGCTATACATATATATATATACATACAGTATATACACTGTAATAATTGAATGCCAGTTTTCATACACTCTAAAATAACAAATTCTTGAAGTTACTCAAATGCCCATCCCTGGTCACAATGCTCTTCCTTGTGCAAACATTTAATTATATTGAGCCCTTATTTTTCAATCATCTTTCTGAAACATAAATTTCACATAATTCCATCTTTCTAGCCTACAGGGGACGAATATTTGATTCCCCACAGAGAGACCTTTGTAAAAGTATAACTTTAAAAGGCCCCTGCTACAACAGAAAAACGCAAATTCGATAAATGTTTCGGCAGGGCAGAGCACTGTGGTTA
>NW_024619731.1:0-7071 GCF_008729295.1 Plectropomus leopardus | reverse complement strand
ACATGTCCCAAAAACAGGTTAAACCAGCTTAAAACTGCATCAAATAGCGTGCAGAGACACGCAATGGCAATGTATGTTGCAAAAAAAGCCAAATACATCATAATATGGCATGTTGAAAAAATGACACAAAAAGCCAGGCTATAGTAAGGCAAAAATGTCAAAAAATGACATGTCACAAAAACAGCTAAAAACAGCGTAAAACTGTATAAAATAGCTTGTCGAAACACGCCACAGCAAAGAATATTGCAATGAAAACCAAAAACACCATGATATTGCATGTTGAAAAAATTACCCAAAAAGCAAGGCTATATAGTAAGGCAAAAATGTCAAAAAAATGACATGTCACAAAAAAAGCTTAAAAATGGATGAAACTGCATTAAAAAGCGTGCCGAGACACGCCATGGCAAAGAATCTTGCAAAAAAAGCCAAAAACACCATGATATTGCACGTTGAAAAAATGACCCAAAAAGCAAGGCTATAGTAAGGCAAAAATGTCAAAAAATGACATTTCCCAAAAACAACTTAAAACAGCGTAAAACTGTATAAAATAGCCTGTCGAAACTCGCCACGGCAAAGATTGTTACAATGAATGCCAAAAACACTATGATATGGAAGGTTGAAAAAATGACCCAAAAAGCAAGGCTATAGTAAGGCAAAAATGTGAAAAAATGAAATGTTCCAAAACCAGCTGAAAACAGCATAAAACTGCGTAAAATAGCATGCCAAGACACGCCATGGCAAAGAATGTTGCAACAAAAGCCCAAAACATTATAATATGGCATGTTGAAAAAATGACCCAAAAAGCAAGGCTATAGTAAGGCAAAAATGTTAAAAAATGACATTTCCAAAGAACAGCTTAAACCAGTTTAAAACTGCATAAAATATTGTGCCAAGACACGCCATGGCAAAGAATGTTGCAAAAAAAGCCAAAAACATTCAAATATGGCATGTTGAAAAAATGACCCAAAAAGCAAGGCTATAGTAAGGCAAAAATGTGAAAAAATGACATGTCCCAAAAACAGGTTAAAACAGCTTAAAACTGCATCAAAAAGCGTGCCGAGACACGCCATGGCAAAGAATGTTGCAACAAAAGCCAAAAGCACTATGATATGGAAGGTTGAAAAAATGATCCAAAAAGCAAGGCTATAGTAAGGCAAAAATGTGAAAAAATGACATTTCCAAAGAACAGCTTAAACCAGTTTAAAACTGCATAAAATATTGTGCCAAGACACGCCATGGCAAAGAATGTTGCAAAAA
The DNA here is from genome assembly GCF_008729295.1 of Plectropomus leopardus. Lineage (NCBI taxonomy): Eukaryota > Metazoa > Chordata > Actinopteri > Perciformes > Serranidae > Plectropomus > Plectropomus leopardus. Next base: position 5,814 of record NW_024619731.1, on the reverse strand, counting down.
AAGCCAATGCCAAAAACACGATGAATATGGAAGTTGAAAAAATGACCCAAAAAGCAAGGCTATAGTAAGGCAAAAATGTGAAAAAATGACATGTTCCAAAACAGCTGAAAACAGCATAAAACTGCGTAAAATAGCATGTGCCAAGACACGCCATGGCAAAGAATGTTGCAAAAAAAGCCAAAAAAAAACACTGTAATATGGCATGTTGAAAAAATGACCCAAAAAGCAAGGCTATAGTAAGGCAAAAATGTGAAAAAATGACATGTCCCAAAAACAGCTTAAAAGAGCTTAAAAACTGCATCAAAAGCGTGCCGAGACACGCCATGGCAAAGAATGTTGCAAAAAAAGCCAAAAACTATATGATATGGAAGGTTGAAAAAATGACCAAAAAGCAAGGCTATAGTAAGGCAAAAATGTTAAAAAATGACATTTCCAAAGAACAGCTTAAAAGAGCAGTTTAAAACTGCATAAAATATAGTGCCCTAAGACACGCCATGGCAAAGAATGTTGCAAAAAAAGCCAAAAACATTAAAATATGGCATGTTGAAAAAATGACCCAAAAAGCAAGGCTATAGTAAGGCAAAAATGTGAAAAAAATGACATGTCCCAAAAAAAGCTTAAAAGAGCCGTAAAACTGCATAAAATAGCGTGCTGAGACACGCCATGGCAAAGAATGTTGCAAAAAAAGCCAAAAACATTATAATATGGCATGTTGAAAAAATGACCCAAAAAGCAAGGCTATAGTAAGGCAAAAATGTGTCAAAAAATGACATTTCCCAAAAACAACTTAAAAGAGCGTAAAACTGCATAAAATAGCCTGTCCAAACACGCCACAGCAAAGAATGTTGCAACGAAAGCCAAAAAAAAAAACATAATATGCATGTTGAAAAAATGACCCAAAAAGCAAGGCTATAGTAAGGCAAAAATGTCAAAAAATGACATTTCCCAAAAACAACTTAAAACAGCGTAAAAAACTGCATAAAATAGCCTGCGAAACTCGCCACGGCAAAGAATGTTGCAAAAAAAATGCCAAAAACACTATGAAAATATGGAAGTTGAAAAAATGACCCAAAAAGCAAGGCTATAGTAAGGCAAAAATGTGAAAAAATGAAATGTTCCAAAAACCAGCTTAAAACAGCATAAAACTGCGTAAAATAGCGTGCCAAGACACGCCATGGCAAAGAATGTTGCAAAAAAAAGCCCAAAAACAACACTATAATATGGCATGTTGAAAAAATGACCCAAAAAGCAAGGCTATAGTAAGGCAAAAATGTTAAAAAAAAAAAAATGACATTTCCAAAAACAGCTTAAAAGAGCATTTAAAACTGCATAAAATGTTGTGCCAAGACACGCCATGGCAAAGAATGTTGCAAAAAAAGCCAAAAACATTCAAATATGGCATGTTGAAAAAAATGACCCAAAAAGCAAGGCTATAGTAAGGCAAAAATGTGAAAAAATGACATGTCCCAAAAAAGCTTAAAAAAGAGCATAAAACTGCATCAAAAAGCGTGCCGAGACACGCCATGGCAAAGAATGTTGCAAAAAAAGCCAAAAACATTATATATATGGCATGTTGAAAAAATGACCCAAAAAGCAAGGCTATAGTAAGGCAAAAATGTGAAAAAATGACATGTCCCAAAAAAAGCTTAAAAGACCGTAAAACTGCATAAAATAGCGTGCTGAGAACACGCCATGGCAAAGAATGTTGCAACAAAAGCCAAAAACACTGTAATATGGCATGTTGAAAAAATGACCCAAAAAGCAAGGCTATAGTAAGGCAAAAATGTCAAAAAATGACATGTCCCAAAAACAGCTTAAAACAGCTTAAAACTGCATCAAAAAGCGTGCCGAGACACGCCATGGCAAAGAATGTTGCAAAAAAGCCAAAAACACTAAATGATATGGCATGGTGAAAAAATGACCCAAAAAGCAAGGCTATAGTAAGGCAAAAATGTGAAAAAATGACATTTCCAAAAAACAGCTTAAAAGAGCAGTTTAAAACTGCATAAAATAGCGTGCCGAAGACACGCCATGGCAAAGAATGTTGCAAAAAAAGCCAAAAACATTAAAATATGGCATGTTGAAAAAATGACCCAAAAAGCAAGGCTATAGTAAGGCAAAAATGTGAAAAAATGACATGTCCCAAAAAAAGCTTAAAAGACCATAAAACTGCATAAAATAGCGTGCCAAGACACGCCATGGCAAAGAATGTTGCAAAAAAAGCCAAAAACATTCAAATATGGCATGTTGAAAAAATGACCCAAAAAGCAAGGCTATAGTAAGGCAAAAATGTGAAAAAATGACATGTCCCAAAAACAGCTTAAAAAGCAGCTTAAAACTGCATCAAAAAGCGTGCCGAGACACGCCATGGCAAAGAATGTTGCAAAAAAGCCAAAAACATTAATATTGCATGTTGAAAAAATGACCCAAAAAGCAAGGCTATAGTAAGGCAAAAATGTGAAAAAATGACATTTCCCAAAAACAACTTAAAACAGCGTAAAACTGTATAAAATAGCCTGTGCCAAACACGCCACAGGCAAAGAATGTTGCAACGAAAGCCAAAAACAACATAATATGCATGTTGAAAAAATGACCTAAAAAAGCAAGGCTATAGTAAGGCAAAAATGTCAAAAAATGACATTTCCCAAAAACAACTTAAAACAGCGTAAAACTGTATAAAATAGCCTGTCGAAACTCGCCACGGCAAAGATTGTTACAATGAATGCCAAAAACACTATGATATGGAAGTTTGAAAAAATGACCCAAAAAGCAAGGCTATAGTAAGGCAAAAATGTGAAAAAATGAAATGTTCCAAAACCAGCTGAAAACAGCATAAAACTGCGTAAAATAGCATGCCAAGACACGCCATGGCAAAGAATGTTGCAAACAAAAGCCCAAAAACATTAAATATGGCATGTTGAAAAAATGACCCAAAAAGCAAGGCTATAGTAAGGCAAAAATGTTAAAAAAAAAATGACATTTCCAAAGAACAGCTTAAACCAGTTTAAAACTGCATAAAATGTTGTGCCAAGACACGCCATGGCAAAGAATGTTGCAAAAAAAGCCAAAAACATTCAAATATGGCATGTTGAAAAAATGACCCAAAAAGCAAGGCTATAGTAAGGCAAAAATGTGAAAAAATGACGTCCCAAAAAAAGCTTAAAAGACCGTAAAACTGCATCAAAAAGCGTGCCGAGACACGCCATGGCAAAGAATGTTGCAAAAAAAGCCAAAAACATTATAATATGGCATGTTGAAAAAATGACCCAAAAAGCAAGGCTATAGTAAGGCAAAAATGTGAAAAAATGACATGTCCCAAAAAAAGCTTAAAAGACCGTAAAACTGCATAAAATAGCGTGCCGAGTAACACCATTGCAAAGAATGTTGCAACAAAAGCCAAAAACACATGTAATATGGCATGTTGAAAAAATGACCCAAAAAGCAAGGCTATAGTAAGGCAAAAATGTGAAAAAATGACATGTCCCAAAAAACAGGTTAAAAACAGCTTAAAACTGCATCAAAAAGCGTGCCGAGACACGCCATGGCAAAGAATGTTGCAAAAAAGCCAAAAGCACTATGATATGGAAGGTTGAAAAAATGATCCAAAAAAGCAAGGCTATAGTAAGGCAAAAATGTTAAAAAATGACATTTTTCCAAAAACAGCTTAAAAGAGTTTAAAACTGCATAAAATATTGTGCCAGACACGCCATGGCAAAGAATGTGTTGCAAAAAAAGCCAAAAACATTAAAATATGGCATGTTGAAAAAATGACCCAAAAAGCAAGGCTATAGTAAGGCAAAAATGTGAAAAAATGACATGTCCCAAAAAAAGCTTAAAAGACCGTAAAACTGCATAAAATAGCGTGCTGAGCCACACCATTGCAAAGAATGTTGCAACAAAAGCCAAAAACACTGTAATATGGCATGTTGAAAAAATGACCCAAAAAGCAAGGCTATAGTAAGGCAAAAATGTGAAAAAATGACATGTCCCAAAAACAGTTTAAAACAGCTTAAAACTGCATCAAAAAGCGTGCTGAGACACGCCATGGCAAAGTATGTTGCAAAAAAAGCCAAAAACATTATAATATTGCATGTTGAAAAAATGACCCAAAAAGCAAGGCTATAGTAAGGCAAAAATGTCAAAAAATGACATTTCCCAAAAACAACTTAAAACAGCGTAAAACTGTATAAAATAGCCTGTCGAAACTCGCCATGGGCAAAGATTGTTACAAAAAAAGCCAAAAACACACTATGATATGGAAGGTTGAAAAAATGACCCAAAAAGCAAGGCTATAGTAAGGCAAAAACATCAAAAAATGACATTTCCCAAAAAACAGTTTAAAAACAGCTTAAAACTGCATCAAAAAGCGTGCTGCTGAGACACGCCATGGCAAAGTATGTTGCAAAAAAAGCCAAAAACATTATAATATTGCATGTTGAAAAAATGACCCAAAAAGCAAGGCTATAGTAAGGCAAAAATGTCAAAAAATGACATTTCCCAAAAACAACTTAAAACAGCGTAAAACTGTATAAAATAGCCTGTCCAAACACGCCACAGCAAAGAATGTTGCAACGAAAGCCAAAAACAACATAATATTGCATGTTGAAAAAATGACCCAAAAAGCAAGGCTATAGTAAGGCAAAAATGTCAAAAAATGACATTTCCCAAAAACAACTTAAAACAGCGTAAAACTGTATAAAATAGCCTGTCGAAACTCGCCACGGCAAAGATTGTTAAATGAATGCCAAAAACACTATGATATGGAAGGTTGAAAAAATGACCCAAAAAGCAAGGCTATAGTAAGGCAAAAATGTGAAAAAATGAAATGTTCCAAAAACCAGCTGAAAACAGCATAAAACTGCGTAAAATAGCATGCCAAGACACGCCATGGCAAAGAATGTTGCAACAAAAGCCCAAAAACATTATAATATGGCATGTTGAAAAAATGACCCAAAAAGCAAGGCTATAGTAAGGCAAAAATGTTTAAAAAAAATGACATGTCCCAAAAACAGGTTAAACCAGCTTAAAACTGCATCAAATAGCGTGCAGAGACACGCAATGGCAATGTATGTTGCAAAAAAAGCCAAATACATCATAATATGGCATGTTGAAAAAATGACACAAAAAGCCAGGCTATAGTAAGGCAAAAATGTCAAAAAATGACATGTCACAAAAACAGCTAAAAACAGCGTAAAACTGTATAAAATAGCTTGTCGAAACACGCCACAGCAAAGAATATTGCAATGAAAACCAAAAACACCATGATATTGCATGTTGAAAAAATTACCCAAAAAGCAAGGCTATATAGTAAGGCAAAAATGTCAAAAAAATGACATGTCACAAAAAAAGCTTAAAAATGGATGAAACTGCATTAAAAAGCGTGCCGAGACACGCCATGGCAAAGAATCTTGCAAAAAAAGCCAAAAACACCATGATATTGCACGTTGAAAAAATGACCCAAAAAGCAAGGCTATAGTAAGGCAAAAATGTCAAAAAATGACATTTCCCAAAAACAACTTAAAACAGCGTAAAACTGTATAAAATAGCCTGTCGAAACTCGCCACGGCAAAGATTGTTACAATGAATGCCAAAAACACTATGATATGGAAGGTTGAAAAAATGACCCAAAAAGCAAGGCTATAGTAAGGCAAAAATGTGAAAAAATGAAATGTTCCAAAACCAGCTGAAAACAGCATAAAACTGCGTAAAATAGCATGCCAAGACACGCCATGGCAAAGAATGTTGCAACAAAAGCCCAAAACATTATAATATGGCATGTTGAAAAAATGACCCAAAAAGCAAGGCTATAGTAAG
>NW_024619730.1:0-2598 GCF_008729295.1 Plectropomus leopardus | reverse complement strand
AAAAATCTAATTACATACAGGAAGCATCTCTTACCCTTTCTGCTTCATAGGAAGTTCTAATTTAAATATAGTTGCATCATTCACAACAGCTTTATACGCCTGCAAAGAAAAACAGGACCGTGATCAGTTCAGAGCATCTTCTGACAGGTGCATCCCACGATGGCACAGAGTCGTTAACGGAAGAGTTAGAAAAAGCGGAGCTCACTTTGTCTCGAGCTGTCAGGAAGCGAGGGTCGTCCTGAAAAGCCTCTTTCACCAGTCGGCTGAAGCGGTTAAACAAGGTAAGCAGCTGCTCGACATATTTCTCTGAGTCCTGCAACAAAGAACAAAAGGGAAAAACAGTCAAAATGATCAAAGTTCATTCTCAATCTTTAATAAAGAAGTTTGACAGATTAATCTAAGCTCAGGGTTCGCTTACTATTTTAATTAGCTGATCCATGAGGTGCGATTAAAGCTTCACAAAAAGCCAGTGGGGTGAACTTTAGTTATGATTACTTTGTAAATTCAGTGCTACATCTCACATATTATGCATCTTTAAGTGTGAAAATTTAACTTAAGTCGATTTGATACATCAGTACCAGAGCAAGGCTGCTAATGTTTTATTTCCACACGACCATGGATGTTAAAATCCAAACATTACAATACAATTTTACTGCCATAATACCCATTGCAAATCAGTTTGTCTGCTAAGGTAAAAAAGCACCACACGAATCAATTTTTAAGGGATAAGCCAGGAACAAAACAGACTGATTCTGGTATAACAATTCAGGGAAAAAAGTCTGACAGGGCAACAAACATGAACAGAATATTCTTGACTCAAATGTAGACACCATCTTGCAATGCGATCACTCCGGTCTCCGGTGAGCCGCATCATAAAACGAATGTGAGCCAGGGGTGTGAAGCTGGGAGGGGGCAATAGTCAAATATACAAATAATGCAGATGTAGTCCCATACCAATAGACTAGCATTAAAAAAAAGATCAAGGGCTCAAGTGTAGAACTAAATGTCAATTACAAAAAGATTTTCAGTTTGCAGAAGTAAAGTAAAAAGTAAAGTAAAAAAAGAAAACAAAAACAACTGGACACCAATACACAGCATTGGAGCCAAAACAATGAGCGAACAGCACAGGAGTGATGATATCATGATCCCAGATCTCAGTCATTACTTTAGTGAGTACAATGCTATCAGACATGATGGCCAAAACCCTGAAAATAACTTGAACTGGGATTTCCTCAGCCAAAATCCAGCCATCCGTGACTTAAAACCAATGTAGGCCAGGGACGTAAAGTGTCCTGGCTTGGACCACATTTTTCAAACTCAGCTTTGTTTTGATCTCATCTACAAAATTTTTGTGACTGCATCTTGTACAGTGGTGACAAAACTGTCCACAGACATGTCTGTCTGTGTCTATAAACACCTAGAAAAATTCTCAAAAAATGCTTGTGTGGAATTTCCCGCTGGACTCAATTTGCATTAATCAGGTGTTAATTTCCCGCCTCGAGTGTGTGTGGCACTTACAGAAGTGATCGTCTCTGCTGTTGCCACCATGTCGGCCAGGCCGGCACTCATGATGTGCTCCTCCAGGTCCTTCAGCATGGGCTCGATGCCGCTCGGCACTTTGTCCATGAGGGAGAACATCAGATGAAGCTCTGTGATGGACGGAAAAGCAAAGTTTTCACTTTTTAGGTAAAAATTATGATTCTGAACTCCACAGGAGACTAATGGTCAATGTGACACGGCTGCAGAGGTTACAAACCTATAAAGACACTTAAGATGCTGAAAGAAACTTAATTCTGATGTCACTTAAAATTTAAGCTTAATTTTAGTGTTGTTTAGATATTCTCACATCAGGCTCGTGTCACAGCGAAATAAGGAGCCTTGAACTGCTGCACCAGTGCACACCGCCATCTTATCTAGCAGTAGAATTGTAAGCAGACATATTGAATACTGAGCTTTTATCTGGCAGCTGCATTATAAAACTAGAAGAGGATGAGCTACTTTAAAATCCATTACTGTGGACGCCCTTTGCCCATTTGTTCAATCAAACTGTAAGAGCACAGACCTGAACACAGACACACACAAATGTAAAAAACACAATGACGGGTGATTTATGCAGCCCAGAAACAGAGCAGTTATAAAAATGTTCTTCAATAGATAACAAAATGTAACCTTAAAATCAAAATGTCATTTCAGCAAGTGGATTTTAAGCACCTGTCACATGTAAATGTTAGACTGTATTTTAATCACTACAGCTAGCTATGTTAAAAGAAAATTGGCTTCTTTTGCTAAATTAAAAAAAAAAAGTCTTGGTATCTGTAACTAAATTAATCAGCACTAGAATCAAAATCATTTTTAGAGTTTACATATTAACCATAATCTTTATGACCCTTCTCAAAAACTCAAGGGTACAAATGTTCATAAATGTGCAGGGAGTTTCAATGAAAACAGATGAATACTGGAAGACATTGTGAAAAGAAGATTACAAAACAGACACATATATTCTGAAAATCTCCTGTCCTTGGTCACATTTGGAGTGAAATATTCACATTATGTTGTTTTTTTACATTATAGGTTATTTGGTTTACACCTCTATAAATA
>NW_024619729.1:0-1071 GCF_008729295.1 Plectropomus leopardus | reverse complement strand
TCTCACTTTTATATTTTTATTTTCTGTTAAGATGTCCACTCTGTAACTAGTTCAATGCAGTTTGTCAATACTTCTTAACTTATAGCTAAAACACATGTTGAATTTGCAGCACTCCTGCCTAAATGTCCAACTGTAGTATTTAACGGTATATCTGATGGATTTATATTGACAAAGACTCACTCATCAATGTGATCATTGTATTGTGAAAACTGTTGTTAAAACTGGTGCACTCCTGTCAAACTGCACCAGGTGATTTCACTGATTAGCTGCTCCTCCTGGCACTAATTAGCAACTGCCTGCATCTGCTGTGACCACCACAGCTACTCTATATCAAGCTGACAAAGAGGCTCAGTCTGGTTCAGACTAGGAAAGAAGACACTGCAGTAAACCCATTCAGAAAATCTATCTTCCACAGCTACTCAGGACTTTGGTGTCCATGAACTTGGACGGTCTGAAGTCCAAAAAGCATGCATTGCCATCATGAACTCACTGAACATCATGCAAAAACAGTCAATGTAGAATATAAGCTAAAAGTGTAAAAGGATCCTCTGATCCAAACTGAATATCAACTTGACCTTTCCCTTTATTATACTGCAAAACTGTGCTGGTTGTGGGGTCTCTGACAGAGCCTAATTTAAAGCATATTTATCTTTTATTTAAGTGTCTTTCTACCATGCATGCTATGTACTTGTATGCTAATTAACAGCATTAAAACTTGATTTTCTAACATAAAAGTGATCCTGACTGGGTGTTGTAAATATTGTGACTTTAAGTATAAGGAGGGGGGGGGGGGGTCTATTTTGTGCTTTGGCAGGCCTCATGGCACCATTGACATAAACAGAGGCAAACAGCAGTGCCCCAAAATGAGCCACTTCTGTAAACTATAGCTTTTAAGCCAAGACATGCTCTATTTAATACTGAATCAACAACATGCAGACTGCACACCTGCAACAAGGCTGTTTGGCATGTCAGGGTTAAAGAGACTGGCTTTTGGCTTTATTTCCCATGCCTGCTTTCATTTATTATTCTATTTGTGTATGTGTTGAATGTCCTTATTTCCAGGGCCAAAAT
>NW_024619728.1:0-1582 GCF_008729295.1 Plectropomus leopardus | reverse complement strand
TTTTATTATGCATAGTGTTGAGTTTAAATTGTTAAACTGTGATATGTTTGGAGACAACCACAAATTAAAGTAAAATGTACTTACGTGCATGGCGTTTGTGTACTTACTTTGATACCAGTACAGATGCAGCATCCCTGGGACTATCACTGACTTGCAGATAAGACTGGAAAAAAAGGTAAAAATGTTGATCATACTGTATAATAACATGACTATAGACATTCAGATATTAAGCTTCTGGATTCTCCTCTTAATAGGTTCTCTTAAGTTGCCTCAGTTTTCATGGAGAGACATATTGATGTTTCTTTCGTGGCTGCAATTATGGATATATCACAGACTCTGAAACAGCAGCTAGAGTACTCTGTTGTAAGTCACTCTGTGGCATTACTGTCAGAGAATTAATGCTGTCAAACAGTTACACATTTTTTTTTGAGGGTCTAAAAATCCTGATAACAGAGATAATCCATTATGGGGTGTGAGACCTGGACACACAGATCAACCTCTATTACATGAAGCAGAAAAAAAAGTTGATATATCATATATATAACTTGCCTTTGCAATAGCTAGAATACGGTCCATGATGGGCTCTTTTGCCTTGCCACAGTCTGACTCTAGCTGACCGTCCAGACGATAAAGATCGAAGGGTATGAGGCAGGTCATGGACAGCCACAGCAACAACATGTAGCGAGTTTCCCAAGTCTAGAATAAGTAGAGGAAAGATCATGAATACAAGTGCAGATAGTGTAAGTGTGAAGGTCTCGAATATCTTTTTCCCTTTAAGAAATAATGCTAGTCTCACCTCAGAGTCTTTGGGATCCTGCCTGGACAGCAGGTCAAGGACTGGCTGGACATCTGCCACCTCATGTGGAAAAAGCTGCATGAAGATTTTATAGCCTCTGACCTGCCAAGGAAAAAATAATTAAATACAAACACCCTGGGGACTGTCTCAGAAACGAGGACTTCTAACTTAGCAGGATAATTTTGCTGTGTCAGTACAATAAGTGTTCCAGGTTTTACTTGATGTAGTGCAGTCTAGTGAGTTTTCACTGACATATCAGCTAATGTGAACTGGAGTGCTGTTTGTGACTGACCTTACAGATGACATAGAGAAACTTGAAGCTCAAATGAACCAGTGAAGGAGGAGACTTCTCACTCCTCACAAACTCAAGTATCATGTTCAGCATCCATTCTGAAACAAAATGAGAAAAATTGTAATCACATCCACCATCATGCAGAATATACATATAGTAACACATTCATTTTTTATACTTATTATATTGTACCTAAATGAGGATCCAGTAGATGAGGCTGCTCTTGATATCTGTTCATTATCACTGCAGGAGGAAATGGGAAGTGTGATGAATTGATTATTTTACAATTATGTTACAGGAAAAACATGTAATTAGAATTATCAAATAAAAACATAAATTACATATTTTTTACAAGTGATGTTCTTGTTTGTTTGTTTGCTTTTTTTATATACTTTTTTTCCTTTTCTTCAGGGGATTTTATTGTAATATCTTTACTTTTTTGTTGCTTTTTTTTTGGCCATGTCTTGTTCAGTTGCTTGCTGCCGCCTTCTCCT
>NW_024619727.1:0-1127 GCF_008729295.1 Plectropomus leopardus | reverse complement strand
TTGTTGTCAGGATATTTCTTGGCACTGCTGTCGTCGAGGAAGGCTCTGGCGTAAGCAAGAGGACCGGCATTGACCTGGAAAACAATGGATCGCAAATTACAGCGATGTAATTCAGAAGCGGTCAAATGATTTCGCAACAGCACGACCTCGACGTTGGTACCTGAACGCTGATGCTGCCTTGCAGTTTGAGCTGCAGGCGGATCATGTCCACCTCTGAGGCCGAGCACAGCAGGCGCAGCTCCGCCACCTTGCTACTCATCTCGTCGATGGCCACCTCGATGGGGCTCAGGTCGGTCTGGTGTTGGTACATGACTGCTATACGCTTCTTCACATAAGGGAAACAGTGGGTGGCTGGATGGACATGAGATTGGAGGAGTAAAATAGAGGACAGGGAGAACATAAATTAGGCTTCCAAATGTCATATAAATGTTACAAAAACTATATAAGATCAGGAAAGCAGCAGTAGTGCGTGACAACAACAACAAACAGGTGCTACCTTAAAAACTGACACACTTCTTATATACATACTATAGTGTGTCTCGTGGGGTTGCAACGGTAGATTGTAAAATCTTTATTTAAAATTATATCTAATTGGTAAGTTAACTTCCAATTTAGTTACATTCACTTGACTTTGTGAAGTTGTGGCAACTTAAAAATGACAAGTTGAATTTAATCAGTCTTTCTAAGTTTTATCAACTTCAGTACACAAAGTTTACTGCGCTACACATATCTGTATTCTGCTGGTTCATTTTTGTGTTTTCTTAAACACGTTCAATAAACGTAGGTTGCAATTTTCAAACTTGATCGTCGGCAGAATCCTCTTCGTCATGATAAAGTTAAGTCAGACTAACTTGTTTACAGAAGTTTCTAACATTTACAGAGGTTTTTGAGTAAACTTAACTCTTAGATATAAAGTAAACATTAATAAAAAAAAAAGTATAATTATATGTACTTTCCCTTTTCAAAGCAATGGGTTTCAAAGATTATTTGAAATGAGATCAACTTGTCAGATTTTAAAGTGTATAAGATGTGCACGATGCTTCTTTAAAAAATTGCAGTTTCCGGGTATTACAGAATTATAATTATAATCGATTAGAATGACCCTCAAAGGAACCAAACAGAAGGAT
>NW_024619726.1:0-1369 GCF_008729295.1 Plectropomus leopardus | reverse complement strand
AAATTATATAAAACTGAATTGTATTAGAGTACAAAACATGCAACAGGCTAAACTGGCAATGTTGCCACACTCTAAGCCCAAAGGTGAGACACTCCAAGTTAAAACATTTCATGAAATGGCTTGTTTTGAGATTTTGGTCTATATTGCCTTGATAACATGTCATCTTTCAGACTGCCGTGACTATTTAAATAGATAATGTCGCATTTGACTATTTAAACATCAAATTTCAGAAAACTTGTAAAACAGGTCAAATTTCTGTGCTGTTTAAAATAATTGTCCTAATGTAAATAATCAACTTGGGAAGATTCATATTGATATCTATCTGTTGTTTTTTTTTGTTTGTTTTGGGGTTTTTTTTGGGGGGGGGGTTTATTTCTTATTGTGTGTGAAGCATCCATGTTATCACAGGCATGGATGTAAAATAAAAGACCAACTTGACAGTTTGCATGGAGACATACAACCTTGTGGCAATAATTCTTGTTTTGTCATACTCTGAGCCAAAAATTTTTAACTCCAATAGCACATACATACACCAAACTTTACAGTTTTATATCTAAATTCTGAGGGATTTTACAGATTGATTTATTCATATATCATTCATGGATGGCATTTTATTCCTAATTGCTGTTGGTAGTGTTTTCTGATTTAGGAGGCGATAAACAGAGATATTCAAAGTTCCTGCTTTAAAAACCTTTGATTCTTATGTGTCAACAAAGTGAAACAAAAATTTTGAACCTGGCTAGATTTTAGTTTTCTTGAGATGTATAAAAATCAGTGCATATTTAATAAGATAATGCATCATTTGCACATTTAAACACACATTTTTCGAAAACTTGTAATATAAAAAATATTTGTCTTAATGAAAGTAATCAACTGGGGAACTTTCATGGTGATATCTATTAGTTAATATTTTTGTATGCTATTCACTGGAGATGTCTCTATAAAATAAAATGTAATAAAAATCCTAAAATTCATTATAATAAATTCATGTATTGTTGCACAGTTTCTAGAGCAAATCTTACATTACAGTCAACTTAATTTCGGGGCTTGTCGCAGACAACCAATCTGATTAATTGTACTGTAAATATGTCATCAATCAAACTGCATCATATCCATCACATCAGGCTTGACAACAACAAGACTGAATCCTGTCATTTTTAACAAAAGGTCAATACTGGTGCTATGTCGGCCTGGCCCCTCTGTCCAGCACCCAAATGACTCGAGGTGCTCTTGATGAAAAGCCCAATCCTCCTGCCAGGTGCCTAAATATCCTGAAAAGTAGACACATGACTGCCAGGATAAGATACCTGTGAAACAAGCACCACTCTGTGTTCCCAAGAGCTCCCACTCCACTGATCCCTCTCTCCCT
>NW_024619725.1:0-2715 GCF_008729295.1 Plectropomus leopardus | reverse complement strand
ATATATCAGTTTAAACAACAAATACCTTGTCTTTGACAACAGACTAACAAACTGTGCATTTTGTTTTTGTTTACATACCAACTTTTTGGGAATCGTGGTTGTAGATCAGCACTGATGAAGATGATGCACTTAAATTATTCTTGCACTTTCTAGAAGTGTACCCACATGGTTGAATGCACTTATTGTAAGTTACCTTTAATAAAAGCATCAGCTAAATAAATATGATGTAATGTAATGTCTTTCTGAATGTGGCTAGCTGTGAAATGTCTTAACATAACACAATGTTTGAATGGGAGGGAGCTGGCCTTGTGGCCATCTCTGACAAAAAGCCATGCTGAGCCCATTTTATTTATGCATACGCCACATCTTTGCATTGCCTTGATTTTCCAGCTTTCAACAAAGCCCTCACCTTCCCCTCTGTTTCAAATTACTTTCCTATAAATGTGCCTTGTGGCTTTTATGCAGTTCTCTCTTAAAGTATTAAATGAAAAGCTCAACATTTTGAGAAATAGGCCTATTTGCCTTCTTTATGAAATTTCAAATTGTAAGCTTTGGAGGTGGGTGTACTTTTGAACCAAGCACAGAGCAAGCCTTTATGCTAAAACAACAACTTTTTGACCAACTTGATGTACAAATGCATGGAGTGTGACTTCTGTTTCTCAACACTCTGAATGTACATGCAAAGAAATAAAAAACAGAGAGCAACGAATAAGTAAAAACAAGCTATGAATAAGTAAAAACAAGGCTGAACAAATGTAAACCATTATTTAAAGAAGTATTTCACTGATATAATAAGGGGCCTCACATAAAACTGAATTGTTTATGCAGAAGAAAGATGCAAATAAAAATTGGTGTAACATGACCAGAGAAAACTGAGAAACAGGACTGGGACTCTGCTTTACTAAGGCAGAAGACCTACAACCACCAGAATGCATCCAGTGGGTGAAATAATCTGAACCATTTGTCTATTTCACACAGCCAGCTGACCTCGTATTACGGTAAGTTAATGCATGTTTCTGAAAATGTTTGAGGCAAGAAATAAGCAATGCAATGACAGAATCTTGGTTTATATTTGACTAGCGCTGCTTAGTTTTACCATTTGATTGGGCTCTGGGCTGTGACTTTTTTATTTACAGTAAATACAAAATATTACTTTTTCAAGTTATATGTCCTTCACCTAAGCCAAAATTAAAAACACAAGTCACCCTTCAATGCTTACATTTTGCATTTTGCAGCAACCCCTCCCCACTCATAAGTAACAAATAGTTCTTATCCATAAACACTAAGGGAGGCCAGTGTGGCAACTAGAAGCATGCACCTGCTCCACGTAAAGTCTGTCTGAGGTGTTAACATTGTCTTGACTTCCAATCGTTCTATGAGTACATGTTAGTCTGATTTCAATAAATTGGTTTTAGCTAAATTTCAGTTGGACTTACATGCTAACATACATTTTAAAAGTCAGTTTTATACACAGTTATAATAATTTGACTTTTTCTACATCATGTAAATGCACTGACTCACAAACAGGACCAAAGGCAGGATCTCCTCCTCGCTTATGCATAGCACAGCCAATAAAAAAAAATGGATGGTCATTGATGTCCTTCTGTCTAATCAATTAATACGGTACTTATTTGAGCTCACCTTATGAAAATATGAAACATGCAAGGGAAAAACATTGTTAGACTCTCAACCACATATAAAACACAATTGGGATAGCAACCTCTATATGGAGATAAAGTCCTCTGCTAGATCTATATAAATACAAATGACATGACTTATCCCTTTAGTTTGTTGGAAATAAATGTTGGAAAACTGCATGGTTAGCATGAGCAGCAAGGGAACCACTGGCAGAACAGTGAAAAGTAAAAATACTGCCACTGACTGAAAATTGAACTTAATCCGATGTCACAGCACTGCCAGCACAGTTTGATTGGCAAGTGCTCTCTAGGGTGCAGAATGCAGAAACAGCACAGCAACGAGCACTTAGCACTAAAGACGAAATCAAGAAAAACACGGATCTCCCGAATTACCACTTGCAAACCGTAGACAAAGAATCTTAAAATATTCTTGGACGCAGCCTCGGCTAATGTCTGAGAGCAAACATGTAATTCATGGTGTGGCGAGCCCCTAGTCTGGTCCAGGCAGCAAGGGGTTAAGCTGGCGGCGGCTGGTGTGTTCGCAGCAGGAAGGCAGCGGCCTGGTCTGGGCCAGCCTCCAAACAGATGTTGGTTTGTTTCAGGGCTGTGGTTAAATAGTTGGATGGCGGTCCAGCACACAGGGGAGAGAGGAGGGGATTAGAGCTGTGAGGATTGCAGCTGCACAGACAGAAAGAGAGCAGGAGGAGGGAGAGAGGCACACAGATAAAAAGGAAGAGACGAGAGACCAATGATGCAGCGTTGAATTAAAAGCATGGTAAGCTGCAGCATGACCTCCAGTCCTTGATCATAATGCAAACCACCAGCAGACACAAAAATTCATTATACTTTCAGAGGATGGTAAATTTATGTCAAGTCAAGTCAAGTCAAGTGAAATGTATTCCTTATAGCACATTTGAAACAACAAGAGCTGACCAAGGTGCCTCAAAAAAGATAGCAAAATCAGCATATACCCACGCAAAGAGCAAGAATATACCCAAGAGCAATGCATAAACTTAAAAAAAAAATTACAAGAGGACAAGTAGAAGCAGAAATGCAAAAGGCAAAAAAAGAGGTGGGT
>NW_024619724.1:0-2076 GCF_008729295.1 Plectropomus leopardus | reverse complement strand
GAGAGGAGCCTGCTGGGATCAGACTGAGACCAGGAGGGTTAGACGTTAGACGTCAAAAGAACTGAACAGCAAACAGTAAATATCAGATGCTTTAAGAAATTTAACCAAGTAATATTTTAATAGGTGACTTTAACTAAGTAATATTGGCAAGTGTGATTTTAGACTTTTAAAGACCCTTTTAATGGTGCTTGAATTAAATGTAAGACCAATTTTTCAGTAGAAAATACTGAAGGATACAAACATATATCAACATCAAACACTTGAGGTTATGGGGGAATTTGATCTTATTTTTCAAATATTTTTTTAAACACAGAATATAACTGTTTGGTGATGTTAAAGCAAGAAGTTAAACTATATTTTGTGGCTTTTTATCCTAATGTTGTTTGTCTTAATCATTGTACATGCTGTTATTTTAGGATATTTTTTAACATCAGGCAATATAACATTAGTTTAAATGTGGATTTATGTACACTGACCCTTTTTAAATAAATAAATTACAATTACAAGCATTCAGTATGTATATTTTTTTAAAAGCTACTCACTATTTTGAGCTTTAGCAATGCAATGTCAGAAAAAAACGTCTCAGCATTTTTAAGACTTTTTAAGACATTTTAATGCCAATTAAGGCCTTATTTTCAGATTAACGAATCCAATGTCTTTTAAGACTTTTTAAGGATCCTCAGGAGCTCTGACTACAGTCTATAGACTGCCAGGTCACAAATATTCTTGTCACTTAAAAAAACAACTATTTATGTCTCAACTTCATGCATTAATGTCTGTGTCACCGTAGAAGTTGGAATTTGTTACATAAAAAAGGTATTTCAGATACAAACAACATAGCATTTATTCATATAAAGCAGCAGGAAATGTGGGTATTATTAAAACACCTGTCATGCTAAATTTTGCACAGAAAATAGTCCATAACTTACCTGCTATGAAACTGTTTGAGAGGTTTATGTAATTTGAATATCAGAACAATAATAATGTGCGGCACAATAGAGTTTCAGTGCAGGCCGTGGATTTCTTTTAAAATGCTAATTTTGCAAAAAATCTCTGCAGACAATAATGAGAATTTGGTGCTACACAAAGATACAAACAGATGAATGAAGGCTGTGGCACAATGAAAAACTGTGCTTTTATGTTAAAACTTAAGTGATTTTCACCGAACTGAAGGTTTGTGTGGTTATGAAAAGGGTACCATCTTCAGTTTAGAAAACTATTTATAACCTGAACAAAGAACATCCCACTGAATAACTCACATATTAGACGAGTAAAAGACAAAAGTTACACCTGCGTCCTTTGTGCTGATCTCACCTGTAATATTTGGACTTGGGCAGCATGAGCCCGGGTCCTTCCATGCGAATGTAGACGCCCTCCAGCCCGAAGGTGAAGGGGTTTGTGAACTCCACGGTCGCCATCATCTCTTCACTGACTTTGCCACCATCGGACACCTGAAGTACATCAAGGACACATAAAAAAGTACAAAAATACACTCACAAAAGGCTCTTTTCATAAAAGAAACCCTGCGTTACAATAACTTAAGGTCGAGGTCATGAATTTACCGCCTGCATGAGAGCGCTTGGATTGTTGAAAAAGTAATTTTGGAAAAAGAAATTTGCAGAAATAAGTTTGTACCAAAAGTATGATCCAAACATTTAAGATTTGCTTTTTTATATAGTCAAAATAAAAGCATAATTTCAAACCGTGACGTTGAGTTTGGGATTGCGCAGGGTGACGACTTTCATGGCGGTGACGATCTGACCGGTCTCCTCGACTTTCCCGCTGGTAATGAAGTTGAGGTTGGCCTGTTCAACCAGATGCTTCATGTAGATCTTTGACTCGACCTTCACGGTTTCCTTCACACCTGCAGAACGCAAAAACAAAACGCTGCTTCTTTCTGCATTCAGCTTTAACGATTCAAACCTGGATCGACATCAGTGTGTGCAGAGTTCAGACGCCTTTCATGTGCTATTTGACCCTTTGAACACTGAGAAAATTGTTTTTTCTTTCAAAATCATGGGGATAAACAGCAATGACCAACTTGGCAAGAAATGTCTAACAAATTATTAAAAAAAA